>NC_088801.1:29904749-30204749 GCF_011386835.1 Chrysemys picta bellii | reverse complement strand
TGGCACTGCCAGTCCTTGGTGTTAAATTCACAGGCTCCAGCCAAAAAGAGAGGGTGGAGTTCCTTGTTGATACCTTTACCAAGATTGCTGCGGTATAGTTGATCCCTTTGTTGATCAGTCTAGGGGTGTTGACTAACCTCCCATATTCAACAGCTCTGGGGTAGCCCCCTCATTCTGTCGGGACAGTCACCAGGAGGCTGTATTTGTTTTCCCCCTTCTCCCACTCCCACTGTGGCTGCTTTGCTCTCTCTGCCTCTAACACCGATGTTGAGGGACAGGTTGGCCTATGTGGTATAGGTAGTGCCAGGCCAACCTTTTGTCACTGTGGAGAGGGGAGTTGTCCCCATAGGCAGAGCAAATGTGATGAAAGTCTGATAGAGGATGACTGTGAGTCAGTGAGCTTAATTGAGCCCACAGACTCCTTTGCCTGTGCTGTTCCACAGGAGGAATTGTACCTCACTTCCTGGAGCAGGTGAATAGCTCCAGGAAGAGGGTGAAACTTGGTTTCCAGGAATTTTGGCGTTTCCACTGATTCCTCAGTTCTGTGAGGGCCTTATTGTAGGAGGCAAGGGAATGGGAGTGGTACTCAACATAGTACCAGCTGACCCATTGCTTCCATGATTCACTGTTCACCTATGAAGCAGAGCACAGTGCAACCTCCCTATGCCCCCCTCTCCCTGCCCTGTTGCAGGAGGTGCTAGATACTCTTCTACTTTTGGATGGGGGAATTTTCTATGATAATCATGCAGAAGACTCGCAGCACTCTGCCTGCCCAGGCCACTTGGCAGTTGGAATGTGGGGAGGAGGAGGTGGTGGTGGATGCCCTGGAGCCAATGCAGCATCCAGCCAGCACCCCCAATACATGTGATCTCACCAGTACACAGCTGCAATATATGGGTTTTCCAGATACTAAGAAATGCACAAGTCCAAGGGGGCCCGGTCACTGTTGCCTGATTAACAGGCATCTCATTCACTCAATATAATGGGAAAGCCCCGGTAAGAGGAGGAGAGGCACTTGGCTCTAGTTTGCAGGGAGCGCTGCCTGACCCTTGAAAACTGGCTGCTGCTGCCCTGCACTGTGCCTGGGAGGAACTGAAGCCACTCAGTGCAGAATGCCAACCAGCTCTGATGCTAACCTTTAGATCTTGCAGTGGGGTCTTTTCACTAGGTGAAGCCCACGTAAAATCCCAGAGTAGACTCAGAGACAACCTGATTCTGTGGCTATTTATATACATCCCAAGCTCCCCGTCAGCCTGTCTTTGTCCATGCACTGCCTAGATCTGTTGCTTAAGGGAACTGGGATCTGAGAGGGCAGGATCCCGCAAAAGACCATGCATTTTACTGACCCCTGCTTTCTTGGGGTGAAGGGAGCAGTGATTACCCCTTACCACGCTCCTTGGCTGCTTCCCAAGAGCTACTTTCCTTGCTGTACTTCCCTGTTCAATGCCTAGTCAACATGCTTTCTGTGCAGGACAAGGCATGTCATCTACCAGGCACAGAAAAATAAGCTACTGCTGCAAATCAATGATAGGGCCCATCTCCTGCCCACACAGATTGTCCTTGAGGCATGCTCCAGTCTCCTGGCAGCCAGCTAAATGTCAGCAGCAGGTCCCATCTGAGAAGTCCATAGGAATCCAATCCTTCTCCAGTTGCACATAAACATTAGCTCAGATATAACCAGATGAACTAAATTGGAAGCTGAACTAATAACATGTGGCTGTCACATCTCTAGATATCACTGAAAAGTAATAAACACTTCATCATACTCAGTGTTGGCTTTCCAAAATTTTGCAAAGTAAGTAATAGTCTTTGCTTCCAATTTTGACAGCCTGAATATCTCAAATAAAATGTAGAGACGGCAATACTTTTTAAAAGGGGGGGGAGGAAGTCATTGGTGTGAGAGTTGGAATCTTTCAGTTCCCTAGAACATCAAGTTTGAATTCCCCTAGAGCCAACTCAGCCCTTTGCCCTTCTGGGGTAAATAAACTAGGCACCATACAGTTTGCTTTGGGGGTGAAGATCCTTCAGATGAGAACTTAAGAACTAGGAACTTGTCTTCTCTGTATGTACCGAGTTAGGTCCAAACCAAAAACACAGAACTTTACATGGAGGTGAAGGAAGTAAGGCAAACAGTAGGGTTCAAAATCCAAACCTTGATGCGTAATTTACAAATACCCCATGACATTATAATAGGTAAAAACAAAACTCCAAACTGAACATACACATGAAAACTTTGCAGAGGTTGTAAACTGGATCTGAAGTTTGTAGCTTGGTCCATCTCTTGTGAACACTAAAACCACTAATGTATTTTTGTAAGAGTTGGACTTTGCCTCAGTATCTTTGACTAAAATTCTATCCTCTCACTGTGGTTGAAGGTTGCTGCATTTCAGTGGTGGTGTATGCATGCAAGTAGTTTGTCAACTGCTTCTGGATCATTCAAAATAAAAGACATTATATAAATCTTAAAGATAATTACATACATTTTTCCCAAGTGAGCACATTTTGAATTGTGAACCTTCTGTGTTTCATGAATCCTCCAAAACCAACAAAATCATGACTGAGTGGAAAAAAGTAGGGAAAGGGACTGAGTTGCTCTTCTGAAAAATAGCAAATCCAACAGTTAGTGAAATCTGTTTAAATTATCACTTTTATTAGGCAATCTCCTCTCTAAACAACCCAAATAGCTAGAGCCCTGCAAATCTGCGGATATCCTCTTTATATCCGCGGATATCTAGATGCAGATATCCATGGACCATGCTTGCTGGTCAGATGCAGTTACAAATTTTGTGTCCGCACAAGGCTCTACAACTAAGCCCAATGTAATTAGAAGACTTCTGTTGAGCATCCAGTTTTTGTCAAATCCTTTAGGCGGTGCTAAGGACAGGTTCATAAGTTAAAACAGTGCAGGACCTAAACAGTATTAAAATAGATTCTTTTCACAGTTAAACTGAAAATTAGGTGCCTTAATATATATATATCTTTGAGTATATTGTTTTATTTAATCTCTAGGTTACATTTTTATGTCCTGATTCTTCGTGTAGCTTGCTGCCTGGGATGTAAGCCAGGACCAGAATTTCAGAGGGCCCAACATTAAGTGCTCAGCAGGTGTTGGGTTAAGGAAGAGTTGACCTTTTGTCCTTAATCCTTGAGGAAGTTTCTTTTCGTTAGCAAGGGAATACTGAGAAAAATATTATCAATTCTTGACTATATGCCAAAGTTATATATCATAAGTAGGGCTCAACTGAAATCACGGAGAAATCACACAATTTTCACGGGTTGGTCATGGCATAAATAGCAAAATTTTGCAGATGTGTTACACATCCACAAAATTTGCTATTTATGCTATGACCAACCCATGACAAATATGGGATTTCTCCGCAGCATTTCTCAAACAAGGGGCCTGGACCCAAGAGGGGGTTGCAAGCCTATTAGGGGGTCATAGTATTGCCATCCTTACTTCATTGCTGCTGGAGGGCGGCATTGCCTTCAGAGCTGGCCCCCGGGGCAGCAGCCGCCGCTCTCTGCTCTGCCTTCAGAGCTAGGCGGCTGGAGAGCAAATTTCATGGGAGAGACCAGATTTCACGGTCCAAGAAGCGAATTTCACAGCCGCAAATTTAGTGGACCCCTAATCATAAGAGTTCCACTCTTGAAGAAAATCTGTCTATACTGCTACTGTTTTCTTCAACGAAATTTCTCTATTTTTCATTCCATTTTTGAATAATAACAGCAGAGAAGTAGAAACATATAGTGAAGGAAATAGCAGCAGAGTCTGAACTCTGCGATTTCTTCAAGAGGGCTCTATTATAATTACTACCTTCAGAGAACAAAAGTACTTAGTCACAGCTATGATTAAACATTTAGAAATGTGTTTTCCCCCTCTCTGGCTGCTGGTATCAAGTATCACTTGATTATTCAGAAATCTAGTTGAACAGCTTTACACTAGACACAGGTTGCCAATATATTATCAGGGAGTTCCTGCAAAGATGTTCCTCATTAGAATGTGATAAACCTTAAATTCTAGGGGTGCATCTGCTTGAGGAGAAGTAGGGAATCCATTCATTTTCCCATTAAAAGAAAAATTTATTCTAATCATAACTAAGGCTTGGTGTTGTCATGTTAAAAAACATGCTTAGTCAGCAAAAAATGCAAAAGTCACAATTTAGATTTTAAAAGTGTGTAGTCATTGGCCACATTATTTGATGCTGAACGCACAATGTAACATAATGGTCAAGCCTAGGCTCCTAGAATGGGAGCACTTCACCATCTGCAGGAGGCAGGCAATGGGAATAAGTGGTGTCTGCCCGTGCAGTTAGCTCTTGAGCAGTATTTTTATGCAATCTACAGATAAGATGCTTCTGGCAGGGATTATTAATCAATATCTAGAAAAGAGGCACCCCTTCTAGAAGCAGGGGAACTCACCTCAACTTTCCCTTTATTTTAATGTGGAATGTTAACAATGGGCTCATGAGGGCCTCTTCTAGCTTCCTCTCTAGCACAACACTGAATGGCAGAATTTGCCAAGGTCAGATTTGTCAACCTAACATGGGTGGTCACATGCAAAAGTGTTGTAGTCAAAGCATTACTAGATGCTCTAATATCCATTCCTTACTCTGTTACACAAGGCAGTCTCTCTATGCATTGTATAAATGCAAATTGCATCTTGGACAACCAGAAGCTAAAGGCCCCAACAAACTCTCCAGTGCACGCTCTCCTGTGAAACCAAGGCACTTTCATGAGCTGTGATTCAATGCAGTCCCTGACAGAAATACGCCCACCCTTCCGATAATTTCAGTGGACATATTGCAAATTTACACTGATACAACTGATATCAGAATCTGGCTCTCAATGTCCAGTGAATGCCCACACAGCCATTCCTGCCAGGTTAAGTGAGTTTTCTGCTTCTCACGTGATGATAATGATAGAGGATCACAGAGTTGTTTTCATCTAATACTTAACAAGGAAATGTATTAGAATAAGGGAGACATTACTGTCCCTAAAGCTACTCTGTCTCTCTTCCCCCACTTCCTCCTGAAAGAGCTTCTCCTTAGAACACCATTCTGAAAAGCAGTTGCCTGGGGTCCTGCTGAGTCATGCACAGTCAGCACCTGAGCTACAGCATTTGCAAAGGGCTCTAGGACCCAGCAGAAACCAGGGCCAAATTAGGGAAGGAGCTGTTTGTTCCTATCACCCTCCTCCTTCTTGTTGTGGTTGCTTTCCCTCCCCCCCCCCCCCCCCCACCCTGTCTGCAAGGCAGAGAGAGTAGCTCCTCCCTGCCCTGGACATGGCTCAGCTCCTGTATAAACTGAGCAGCTTCAAGGAGCTGGGGAACCAACCTCAGCTTCCTAGAGCAGTGCTGTCCAATCTCCAGTGCCAAATATTATGCAGGCAGGGAGAGGGAAGGGAAAAGCCCACCTCAGCAGCAGCACCATCACCACCTCCTCACTCAGGACTAGTAATCCACCCCCACCCCCTCCACCACCACCACAACACCCCCCCCCCACACACACACACACACTGCAGGAGTACCACTCTGTGCCCCTAGCGCTCACCCACAGCACCCCTTGACACCATCAGCCGTTCCCACGCTCCCCACCTTGTAAAATCTGCATGTAACAAAATGGCCAAATAGTTGTCCTATGTTCTAAATCCCACAATCCTTTGCACTCAAAAGGGACTGTGGGAGATGATGGGGCCCAACAAAACAAAAACTAAGATTGGCTTCTAAAAATCTCCCCAAATAACTACCAGATACCAGTGAGTCCCTTTCCCTCTAGCGTTGGAAGTGTGTTGGGGTCACCTCTTCAAGTTGTAGCCAAAGAGTGGTGAGTACCAGGTGGGGCTGTTGTGTTGTAGGAAGGCTGCTGGGATTAGGGTGCTGAAGCAGGGCTGCAGAGCACACACAAACTCAGGATACTGCATGTTGGTTTGCTGGCTGTTGTTGTCCGGGTTGCGAGCCACAGCAGCCAAGCAGTTAAGGCTCCCTGGATTACAGGGCAGAATCCCATAGTGGTTTTGGGTTGCACCCCATAATACGACAGAAGCCAACTTGTTTTTTCTATATGGGAGACAATAACAGACTAGATTCAACTCCAGCGAACATGCAGGTTTGCTACTTTGTCCCTAAACTTTCTCCAGAAACAGTTCAAGTCATTAGTAAAAAATCTTAGAAAACTTGTCCAAAGACACGCCAGTGCACATTCCAGTACATTTAACAACTAAACACAAGATTTGAATCCCATGTTGTCCAAGTTATCCTCTTCATATTATATATCAGTTTTCTCTTCAATTAATTAATTTATAAACTTAGGCATTGGATAATATTTAGATACAAATGCTTTCACAGGATCCTATAAATTCCCAAGGAACTTATGCAGGTTGCTAGCTATGTAATCAATAGCTGCCTACTGAAATAAAATTCGTTCAAATGATCTTATGTTTCTTGTCAACTTTTGTTTAGTAACCTTTTGCATTGCAGAACTATGCAGCTGAAAATAAAGGGAAATGAGGAAATCTGGGAGTTTCCATTTAGCTAATACTGTACATGTGTTTCTGAGGAGACAAAAAAATTACCAGATATAAATGACTGATAGCATATTAAAATTGCTGATTGTATTTTTCAGCTCTTTTTCAGAAATATTTTTGGCAATGCCAGCCATCCTCTAGCCTCCTCAAAACATTTAATTAGACTTTTTTTCTACATCAATATTTTCTTTGTATATTTAAATAATTAATTGGGACAGGCCTACTGGGGGTTAAGATGAACTTAAAGGAGGTAGATATGTGTGACCAAGTGACCTTTTCCTGTCCTACAAGTCCCTATGTTCTCACTGTGCTTAAAGGGACACTGTCAAAATTGGTAGGCCTTAAAACTTTAACCCACATTGACAAGTTGTTCGACATTGTAAGTCTTACCTTAAAGATTTCAGCAATTGTTTTGTTTGTTTTGTTTAAACAATCTTTGCTGAAGGCTCTATAATATATATTTATTCTGTCTGTCTATGTCGATAGCTATCTTAAAATGCCCAATATACTATGACCCATTAAACACAAATTGATGTGCACTTGCTCTCCTGGGAAAGAAGTTAGGAGGTAGTCCAAGTTTTCAGTTTCTAGAGAGCGTGAATCCATAATACAGCTAAGAAATCACTTTACAGGTTTATGATTAGTGTCCACTGTTTTTGGCCCAGTCATACACTTCTATTTGAGTTGGTGATATTCAGATCTGGTGCATTACTTAAATGAAAGGAACAGAGTACGAACCAAGTTAGTCCTACAGAAGTCATGGTTTTACATTTGTTTCATAGTTATATTGTTTCTAAGAATAATAAAAAAAATTAGTCTTATTCTTAATGCAATATAATACTATTGAGCAAATGCTCAAGAAGGAGTGTGAGTCTAAGCAAACAGTATAAATATGTTTGTAGTCAGAGACGACCTCTGCCTGCTGATAGTGAGGGGGCAGAGTGAGGACAGCCGGCTTCAACAGCGTTACTGAGCCTGCTCGGTCCATATGGCCATGTTCAGACAAGCCAAACAGCAAATCTGGGGAGGCACATCACCCTGCATGCCTCTCGACTCCCCCACATGCATCACCTCTGTTTGTAGTGTTATCGTTTCTTTTTGTACAGTCAAGTTGGTTTACTATAAGAAGTGTTTATGTTAAGAAGTATATATTGTACAATTATTTCTGTATTTTTTTTCATGGGTGAAGATGTAAACTGGGGGCTGATTTAGGATGTTTTGGTTTCCTGTGAATGTCCAGGTCTATTCTGTCACAAGGTTTTTGTCCTTTATCTTGTTACCTATTGCAACCTTCCTACCTACTTGAAAAGAATTCAGGGGCTCTAAGGCCCTCGTGTTATCTTCCCCCAATCACATTCTGATGATAGCAACATTCCAGATCTCAAGGAGTCAGAACAACATTTGGAAATCTCCAGACTCCACTGTACAGTAGCACATGTAGAATTCCCCAGGGAAGCCCAGCCGCCGGCCTCAGCAGAGGAGCAACTAGGTCCGCACTTCTTTTAAAGGTGTCCTGGAATGAGGAGGGAAATGGGTTTATCCCCTTTTGAGGTATAAAAAGTTCTGAAAGATTTGTTTTGCTTTTTTTCCCTTGTCCTCTCTATTTTTGCTTAAGGTCTTGTCAAAAGACTTGAGAAGTGGAATGAAGTGGGAATTTTCTCAGATCTCAGCCAAGAAGATTTACACTTTAAGAAACCCATTGTTCTTCTCAACTGCATTAAATAACAATTAACCCAGAAAAAAATTAAACAATCTGACTAAAACTCCCTTCCCCTCTCAGTTACTCAGGTTTCACTGTTGTGGTACTTGTAATGTCATAATCCTACTACTTCTCCAATTGTCCATAGAGTCTTTCAGAAAAATAGGGTAGATAAGATCTGAATATCTAATCTAAATTCAAAAACCTTCGAGGGCCTTCCTGACACATCAATAAGAAGAAAAAAATAATATAAACGTAGTCTTTGTTTTCAAGTCATTTTTAAATCATTAGGAAAGAAAGCATGTCTGGCTAAAACAAGGGAAAGGATATAAAAGAAGTGTATTGTTGTGAACAGACTAAGCCTGTTCTATAGATAGACAACTCCATGGTTGTCCATCTTGGATGTTTCATGAACACATAATTCATTTTTTAAAAATTCTGTTTGTTACAAAACAATGAGTTTTACATTTTCCAACTGAATTATCCTTTTTTCTGAATGATTTCTTAAATAGTTGAGGAGCGTACATCAATCCCTTTCAGTCATAGCCTTTTCAAACTAAGCATGCAGAATGTATAAAGATATAAAATCTTAATTTAAATAGCATTATAATAAAATCAATTTTAAAACAAGTGCTTATGAAAATAACCATTAACATGGAATATAAAAACAGATTTTTAATTTACATGCCAATAGAAAATTCTTATGATAGACGTGTATTTGTTTTGCTTATGTAGACAAATATCTTCATAATATCTCAGTAATGATATGTTTTTGTGTACTTTTGCTCTAAGAAAAAAAGAATGCAAATAAAATGGCCACAAAAATATAGACTATTTAGTTTATCTTTATTTCAAAAATTGAAATGAACTCTATATCCTGTTCTTTAAGTACTGTTGGAGTCTATTAGTAAGAAATGTCCTTTATCTCTTATGCTACAAATTAAAAATTAGCAATGTGGCATGCAGTCATAATTCAGGAGCACGGAGAAAAATGAAATTTGCCTCTGTATTCTACAGAAAATGCCTCTATAACTAAGCGATTTATGGATTTGTATCCACTTTGTTTTAATGTGGCAAATGACATGAGAGACAATTGAGACTGGATTTTTTTGAAGGAAAGTGCTTGTACTTGGACTTTGTGTAAAATAGCTATTTCAGAGTGTTACTGTACTTCTGGAATTGTGTTACACATCACTCTCCATCCGCTCATTCTTCACTTCAGTTCTTCAGATGCCTTTCCTCAACCACCAAGCAGACTACAGCAGGGAATCTCATTTCTTTGGTGTAGGAGACGACAGAACATAAATCAATCTCCAGAGTACTCTGAGGTTTTGACCCATCATGTCACTCTTGGCCACCATTGTCTAGTACCATAGATCTGAATTCATTCTCTTGTTTCATGAACCTTTTCTTTACAACTATTTTTAAAGAGGGGAGCAGGAGCACAGTTTGAGTCTATGATAAGATGTTTTTAAAGGTGCTAATATAGGCATGTTCTAATCTAGACCCATATTTGAGCCGCAGTAAGAATTAGTAGTGTCTGCAAATTGCGCTTGATTTACAGAGGTCACAGGTCACTGTACTATTTCAACCAACTCTGCCGGATGTCCTAAATAGATGCACAAAGTGGTTTAGCTGATTAGAGAAACAGTTTTCAAAACTCTGTTAAGTTAGCACTCGTGAGTGCGAATGGGCTTCATTTGTGCTCTGAGAAAGACCAGAGGGTTGGTTGCTGATCGCGCAAGGCTTGCTAACCTGTAAGGCATTCCGGTGGCAAGCTCCCCTGTATAAAATCACTCAAAACATTTTCTTGACGACTGCAATTCAACATAAATAAAACCTGTCCCATTAATCACCTAAAGCCTAATCCCAAAGAGCACCACCCCGGGGATGCCTGCGGCTGTTCAGATCTCTGCTGATTTCAGCAGGACGTTGCATGGATACAGACATCTCTGCCCCCACGTTTCTTTTTGCAGGTTCTGGCCCTTAGAGGTGTATTTTACCTTTTGATGCTCCAAGGAAACGCCTATTATTAGATTAAGTCTTACAATTAATGGGAGCTGAGTATAGGTAATTAATATTTACCAAATATTTTTTTAACAAATGTTGCTATATTTCGAAATCATATATTTGCCTTAGTATGTAGATCTGAGTGAATAATTTTCAAATATATTAGAATAATTTATCTGGAACATTTCATTATTATTTTCCAAAGAAAACATAACATTTTTTTCAT
The DNA here is from genome assembly GCF_011386835.1 of Chrysemys picta bellii. NCBI lineage: Eukaryota > Metazoa > Chordata > Testudines > Emydidae > Chrysemys > Chrysemys picta. The sequence continues at coordinate 30,194,292 of NC_088801.1, read as the reverse complement.
TATTTACCTAACTCTTGGGGAAGTTAATGCCTATACCTGTTCTGTGGATAAAGTCTCCAATAATCTAGAGGGGCAGATTTCATGCAGACTCTCTTTTTACAAACAGAGAAAACTTGCACAAACATTCCAATGTGCCTTCTAGGCTATATAATTGCAGACACTGTTCTTACTTTAAGGTCTTATTTTCTCTTGATATGATTCACATAATGGTGTTCTTGTTTTCCCATGAAAATCTTGCTTGCTTTGCATGACCGGTCTTGAGAGTCTGTCCAAGGGGGGGGATTGCTCAGTTGTCCAAGAAGACTAACTTAGGTGTCAAGAATTTATATCATTTGTCACAACATGACGTTGCTGCATTACAGTGCAAGTGATGACATTACACTCATACCTCATGAGTTCATAATGCTTACTTTTTAATTAAAATATCACTATACGTCATATTGTATCAAAATGCCAAAATATTAAGACAGAATGTTGCAAATGCAGTCATGATACATTGCTTTGTTGGAGGATAATGTGAGCCCTGGAAGGCTAAAGTCATGGTCTCCTACAACAAAATCAGGCAAGCTCAGGATAAATAAGATGAAAAGGATAATTCTAGTTTGCTACTTCCATTGCACACAGTATCAGGCAATTTCCAGGACATTACACAAATCTTCATATTTATTTATTCATTTTGCATCTCAGAGACTATTTTATATAAACCTAATGTTATTTAGCGGGAAGGTGGATTTAAAAAGTATAGTCTGCTTTTTAAAAAATATTGGATTTTTTTTCCATCGTAAGAAATATAAATGCCTATCCTAAGTACAAACAAAAAATTCACATTTGACACATTCTAAGAGGACAGATTTGGTAGGCTGCTCACAGCAGTGCATTGGTGGTTCAGTGGTAGAATTCTCGCCTGCCACGCGGGAGGCCCGGGTTCGATTCCCGGCCAATGCAGCTCAACTTTTGGACAGGACTAAATTCAATTTTAAAACTGTAATTAGAAGCCACCCGTTCTCTGTTTTCACTGCTGTCTCCTTTCCAGCTGCACCTCACCGCCAAAGACCAGACCTCACCAGAAACTTTTGCAACGATATTTTCAATATTCCCATTATTTGGCCTGGGCTGGGAAGGACACCCACCCGCTCGGGGGCCGGCTCGGAGGTTTGCGGGAGCCCGGAGGCGGCTGGGGGCACTGGATCAGCCCGGTGCTTGGAAACAATTATTTTAAAAGTGCAAAACACAAAAAAAAAAGGCTGGAGATGCCGGGGATTGAACCCGGGACCTCACACATGCGAAGCGCGCGCTCTACCACTGAGCTACATCCCCCAGCTGTCCTCGTCAGCCCCGCCAGGCCTATGCATCGTTCCAACGGCCTCGCCCGCCCTGCGCCAGCACCGGCCCCTCCCCTGCTAGGCTGCTGAGTGACCGCGGCTACAGTGCGCTCGGCGCGCCCTGCCCCGGCCCCTCCGCGTCCCTGCCCGCCCCCCTCAGCGCTAGCGGCAACGTCCCAGGCCAGGCGCGGAAACCGCCCGGGCGCTTCTGTCCGCAGCTGCGCGTTTGTCCCGGGGACAGCGAACCCCGCTCGGCCCCGGCGACCCCGCTGCTCCGGGACGGCTCAGCTCTGCGGCGCTGGCAGGAGCCTGCCTAGGAGCAGGGCAGTGGCGGACCCTGGGGCAAGAACAGGTTGGCGGGGGGGAGCCCTTCCTGACTCTGAAATCCGTCCCCACCTGTCCCCCACAGCCTCAGCGAGCCCCTCCAGCTCCCCACAACCCCGCCACCTTCTTCAGTCCAGCCCCCCACAACTGCGGGCCACCTGCCCCAATCCTCCTCCCCCCAGCTGCCCCACGGCCCCAGTTAGGAAAGGGATAGACAAGAACACAGACAATGCCACTATATAAATCCATGGTGTGCCCAGACCTGGGATGCTGCGTGCAGTTCTGGTTGCCCATCTCGAATTAGATGTATGAGAATTGGGGGGCGGGGAGGTGGGAAATACAGAGCTGGGCAACAAATTGATTAGTGGGCTAGAAACCCTTCCATATAAGGAGAGAGAAAAAAGGCTGGGAGATCTGATAGAGGTTTATAAACTCATGAATGGTGTGGAGAAAGTGAATAAGGAAGTGTTATTTACCCCTTCACATAACACAAGAATCAGGGGTCACCCAATGAAATGAATAGGCAGCAGTTTTAAAACAAACATAAGGAAGTGCTTCCTCACACAGCGCACAGTGAACTCGCACAGTGAACTTGTGGAACTCTTTGCCAGGGGCCAAAAGTTTAAAAAACAATTAGATAAGTTCATAGAGGATAAATCCATCAATGGCTATTAGACAAAGTGATCGGGGCTGCAGCCCCATACTCTGGGTGTCCCAAAGCCTCTGACTGCCAGATGTTGGGATTGGACCACAAGGATGGATCACTTGATAACTGCCTTGTTCTGCTCATTCCCCCTGAAGCATGTGGCACTGGCTACTGTGGGAAGACAGGATATTGGGCTAGATGGACCATTGGTCTGAGGCAGTATGCCATTCCTGTGTTCAGTCCAGCCCCTCCCAGTAAGCCAGCAAGCCCCACTCTCCCCAGCAACTTCTCTCCACTGCGGTGCAGCTCATCTTCCGAACTGGCAATGGCATGAACAAGGATACATGTATGCAGCTAGACCCAAGCACCCTCCACTGTTAGCAGCCCCCTGCAGCATCAGCACAGACAGCGCACTCACACCCCAATTGCTGAACGCCTGGTTCTACCCACTGGAGGTAATCCACACATTCAATCTGGTTACATCTCCAGGCAGTGGGTGCACAGGCTCCCTGATGCCTGCGTCCCATCCACTGTACTAGTTAAGGGTGCAATCCACTATATCTCCAGACATAAGGCAGTACCCTCCACCCTTCTCTTTCTGGACTCTTGGGTTCTAAAACAAAATCATAACCTTGTGCCTGATGCAACTCCACCACTTGCACCATTGTAGCAACTGAACATGGGCTTCAGGCTCTAAAGACCAGGTGTGCCTAAAGCTCTCTGGTTAAGTACCAAATGGCCTGTGTTTCCCTTTGAGAAACTAGCTCCTGAAAAATCCCTGGCAATATCAAAGAGCATGTTGCACTAGAGGAGGCAGCCCAGACCAGCTCACCCCTGGGGAAGATTTGTTTCTTGGGGCAGCCACAATGGCAAGAACTTGCTCCTTCCTTTTACCCACACAGCCTTGAAAGTCATCCCAAGAATAAGGCACAGCACTGGGAGGGATGACCAGGGAAGCATCCTGCAGCTCTTGAAGAGTTTCCAGGTTCTCTGGTCCAGAGCCTTGACCAATGAGTGACCAGTGAGAGGCTGACTGATCACTCACCAGTGACAGCATCCCTTTGACTTTATTAGTTATTTCCAAAGAATTCATTCCAAACATTATAATAAAAATATTCTGTTCTTTCACTTAAGATAAGATGTTAGCCAACTTCTCACTCTTCCTAGCTTCAGTAACCTGTTATGATCCCTTCATTTATATTCTCCCTTTAGACATTTTTTCTCCTTCTCTCTCACTTTTTTCCAGTGAATCTGCGACTCCCATTACTGGCTACTCAAGGCTGTTTTCCTTCTTGCCCATCATGAATCTGGAATAATTTTCATTATTTTACTGAAGGAAGGTCTGCCTGGCCTTGTTTAAACAACCAGCAAACCATCTTTGTTGTCAAAGAAAATTAATACATCTCCAGCAAGAAGAAACTGAGCTGGGAGAAGCATACTGACACCTCATTATCATGTAGGCATGATCTGGCACCGGACTATAAGGTCTTATCTTACAAAGCATATCTGTTCAGTATGTCACTTAGAAATAACATAAAAATCAGCTTGAGTAAATTTATGTCTTTTAGAGTAGTGTATTTTCTCATGGGATAAGCTTTCTTGCCATTAAACTCCAATTATAAATGAAAAACCAGCAAACCCTTGTGTAAGCACTCCCACTGAAGTCAACAGCAAAACTTTGATTAGCTTCAGTGGGAACAAGGACTAGTCCCTTAGTTTCTACTCAGGTATATTTCTTGAATCTAAGCAATATCTATCTCATCATAATGTAAGCTATACTGCCTTCAATTTGTATGCATTTATAACAGATGTTAACATAAGGAGTTGTATGTACGCATTGGTGCCAGGACAAACCCCTTAGTTGATGAGGATTCTTTGCCTCTTAATAAAATTGTTATAGTCCTCTAGTATTTGGGGCTTTGAAATTCATATTCTTGGTGTAGGTGCTCTTTTCAGACACTCTTATCATATCATTTTTCCATCCTATAAGAAAATAGTGTACAAATAATTTGACATTGTCTTCCACACTGCAGACACTAACCACCAGCCTTCTAGAAATTACTGAATTTGCTTTTGATAATTAATACAAAACACAAAATAATTAATTTGATTGTTAACAGAACACAAAATAATAATTGTGTTTAGCACCAAGAGCATCAGATCTAGTCAAGGGAGGTGAGAAGCCACATTCCCCCCTCATTCACCTTCCTGTAGGGAGCGGGGTCTGAATAATGCATGATAAATGCATAGTATCACTGTATCTTTAACTATCAGAGGGGTAGCCGTGTTAGTCTGGATCTGTAAAAAGCAACAAAGAGTCCTGTGGCTCGAAAGCTTATGCTCCAATACATCTGTTAGTCTATAATGTGCCACAGGACTCTTTGTATCTTTAAGGAATGCCTGTTTTGATGGACTGTAAGTCAAATTGCAAAACTTCCTGTTTGGGAGGCAGATCAAGACACAGTACATCCATGTCACTGAGGAGAACAGATGCAGATCTCTAGAGTACCAGCAAGTATTTAATTAATGTTCCTTTTGGCTTACAACATAAGAGGTTTCAGAGTAGCAGCCGTGTTAGTCTGTATCCGTAACATAAGAGGCTGTTTGCAGATTGTAATAAAGTGAAATCATGCTTCTGACACAGCCCAATTTAAATACCTCCCAGAGCATCCCTTAATAAAAGTAGACTGAATTGAATCACTCAAACAAAACACTACCCTTAGGCCATACTCAGAGAAATAGATAGATTTAGGTTGATCTATATAATAGATTTTGCTTTCCTTACATAACTATAAGTCTGTTCAGTACAAAACTCGGATATTCCCATCTACTGAATGCTTTTAAAACTTCAGAAAGCAGAAATCTAACCTTGTTGTTGTTCCCATAACATTATGCAAAACTCCAAATGTTGCCACATACATATCACATCATTGTTCCAGATATCCCCCGCGTCAGGCTTGTCCAGATGTCTGGAAGCAACCCATGGTTCCTGGAAATACTGTGCAGAACAATTTTTAAATTTTGCTGGATACTACAATGCAAACTTAACATTCAGCTTACTCAACAGCTCTCTCACAGGACTAAATTCACCTCTTTGTGTTTGGGTTTCTATGCTGACATCAGGGAAAAACAATGTCACTCAATTATATGGTAGTTTCTCTGAAATTCTTGTTAAGATTAACTCATTCCTGGTACCTCAGAAATGTTGTACTTGTTCAAGAAAGGGCTTAGTTGTCCCTGGGGATATGATCTCCAATGCCGTACCTATTAAAGGCTAGCAGCACCCTCCGTCCCTTAAAATATGGGTTCTCAACATGGCAGTCACAGTGGCCAGAGGGAGTTACAACCACCCTCACTTTCTTTTAAGATGTGAGGGTAAGGTGACCAGATAGCAAGTGTGAAAAATCGGGATGGGGTGGGGGGTGATAGAAGCCCATATAAAAAAAAGCCCCAAATATCGGGACTGTCCCTATAAAATCAGGACTTCTGGTCACCCTTTGTGAGGAAGAGTCCCAGAACTTTTCTTCTGTTGTAATATTGGGTCACAGTTGGAAGAAATTATTGGAACCACTGCCCTAAAATATTCCATTCATGAGAATGACAGAGGGTATAAAATTCCATAAGATTCAGGAGGTCTTTTCTGAAACGGTTAGAGAACCTATCTGTGAAGTGGGAGGCTCAGGGTATGTCTACACAGCAAAGAAAAACCCGCAGTTGGCCTGAAACCCTCCCATCCCGAGTCCAGAAGTCTACACAGCAGTGAAACAGTACCACAGCCCAAGCCCCATTAGCCTGAGTCAGCTGTCCTGGGCCAGCAGCTGATTTTTCTTTGCTGTGTAGACATACCCCTAGTGTCCAGTCCCTCTGCTCCAGTTCCTCTTTCATTATTTATCCACAGTGGAACAGCTTCAAGAGGAGAGTTTGAGGGAGCCCCTCACCAGACTATCTCTAACTCAGAGGTTACAGCTCTCCCTTAGGTGGTGGGCAACCCTATTCAAATTCTTTCTCCTCCTCTGCAAGGGAAGGGGACTTGAACCTGGGTTTCCCACATCCCAAGGCTACATCTACACTACAGGGGGGAGTCGATTTAAGATACGCAAATTCAGCTACGTGAATAGCGTAGCTGAATTCGACGTATCGCAGCCGACTTACCCCGCTGTGAGGACGGCGGCAAAATCGACATCTGCGGCTTCCCGTCAACGACGCTTATTCCCACCTCCGCTGGTGGAGTAAGAGAGTCGATTCGGGGATCGATTGTCACGTCCCAACGGGACGCGATAAATCGATCCCCGAGAGGTCGATTTCTACCCGCCGATTAAGGCGGGTAGTGTAGACCCAGCCCAAGTGCCTCTCTACGCCTATTTAGTAACACCACCTCCCCAAGTGGTGTAGAGTCACAGCCAATGTAATTGGGTTGATGCAGTGTGACAGTCAGCGTAGACACTGTGTTGCTTACATCAACTATTACTGGAGCCATTCCACAATGCCCCACACTGTCAATACAATCAATACAAGCGCTCCTGGTGAAGACGCACATCACTAACACAAGAAGCCAAATGTGCACACAAACAAGCAATTTAATAACTATGGTGACTGTATGCCAACATAAGTTAAGTCAACATAATTTTGTAGTGTAGACATGGCCTCAGTCTGTGAGAGGGACGGGTCTTAGTAACACATCCTTCTCGTCAGCATGTCCCATTGGTTAATTTAGGTAGCTCACTGCTTAGCATGCTGGCTTTGTGGATCACCTTCAAAGGTATCTTTCTCTCTCTCCATTCATTTTATAGGGAGCATAAGAGCCTAATTCAGCCTTTTGGATCTCGGTGTTTTTGTGATTTTCTAGGTGACTAAAAAGTTAGGCGCTGTGACAGTGTTGCAACACCAAAATCCCTTTGTGGATCCCACCCTAAATTCTTTGAAGATCTTTTCTTCCTTTATGTTTTTATAATGTAAACACTGCCAAGAACAAATAATAAATAATAATTTATCATGATGCTAGAGCCGGTTGAACAATGACATCACAGCTTTGTAAATAAACAAACAGCTCAAATTCATTTGTTTCCATTTATAAGTATATAATGTACATTTTATTTGTAAATATTCACGTGGGTCATCACAAAATGTTCATGAATCTTTTACATTTCACCAATTTGTACCAAAATATATTATTTGGTATTTCCATTCTCCTTGTAAAAAGTTTCCATCAGGGATCAGAAACAAATTCATATGACCTAGGTGACTAATTTAGAATAATCCATAGAATGCCAATTACATTCTTGTGTTATTTGTCAAATATTTTAAAATACAGAATGTATTTACAAAATTCGGAGAAAGTTTTATGAACAGTTAGCAAAACCAGCTCTGTTTATCACTTAGGGAACACAGTTGTCAGAGTAAATATTACCAGGGAAGATTTTCAAAAGTGCTTAAGCATTTAGGAGCATAAGTCCCATTGACTTTCAATGGGACTTTCAATGGGACTTATGCTCCTAAATCCTTTAAGTGATTTTGAAAATCTGCCCCACTGTCCTTTTACATGACTGATGTTTGATTACTTTCTCTCATTTATTTGGTTTGGATTACTCATCTGAGAGAGGTGGTGGAGCATGCAAAAAAGTCTTCATGTAACTCACCTTCAGACACTGCATGCCATAAAGACTGACACAGAGTCTAGATATTTAATGTCCCTAATAGGAATAGTCTAGTACACCACCTAAGATTCAGTTATATACAAATATGGTATTTACCATCCTATGATATGGAGCAATGAAAGTTAGTGACAAAAATGGAGATAGAAAGACAGAAAAACAGTATTAACGCTCTGAACTGCAAATTTTGTCATGGTTGGAGACTGATGAGTAAGTAATAGCCCTGTAGAAATTATTTGACTGACAAATTAACACACAAAACAATAATGGCTCCTTGAGCCAAATTCAGCCTGAGGAAGCAGGTACAAATTCAGCCTGAGGAAGCAGCCTGAGGAAGCAGGTACAAATCCTAATCATTTATTAAAAGGAATCCCGACTCTACTTCATCTGAGTAAAAGTAGAATATTAACATTACTGGATTTGATATTAAATAGAAATTTTGTTGTAAAACTTAAAAACAAAGAGTCTCACGTAGTTATACAGATTTACGCAGCTTATAAAGCAGAAGTTTCCAGACAGTTAAATGACACTGCTTTTTACAGGCCTTTAATTTATATTATAATCCCACTTGTGAAGCCATGACAGAAGTTGATTTGGAAACAAACACAGCATTCCAATTAGGATAGATATTAAACAGGACACTTCTTATATGATCGGCGAATACCTGATTAGGGTTTAGTTTTGAAAATGATTCATATTGAAAAGCATCAGCTTATTTTATGAACCTTAGTCCAAGCATGCAATTCTCCCCCTCCTTCCTCCCACTACCCCGTGAAGGCCTTTAGAAAACACACATCATGAGAGAGAGAGAAAAATTACTTTATTTGCTTTTTAAGTAGTAGGTTATTTTTAAGGAAGAGATGCTGTGGACTCAGTTATTGAAACAAATATCCTCCATACTTTGGTCACCTATTGAAAAAGTTTTGGTGCACTGAAACAAATCATCTTTTTGGCCCATGTAACTGATGATAATGTACATGTGTGTTCATTGGCTCATTCTGAACCAACATATTATTGCAAATCCTAGTGAAGACCGAGGCCGACTGCATGAAACTGCTACATGAAAAGTGAAGGCTCATGCTTATCATAGTGACACAAGAGAATGGCCACATCATAAACAGCAAGTAGGGGTCTAATTCCAAATACTTCCAGAGAAATTTCCATCTGTGCTGTTCCTCATTCTCAAACAGAATCTGATGCCTCAATATGCTCTGCATTCTTAAAATCAGAGTTACAGACAGAGTCCAAAACTGTAAGTCTTTTCAGCCCCTCCCCCCGCTCCCCAAAAAAGGCAAAAGGCCCATATGAAATGCTTTGGAAATAAATAATTTTGAAAAGTTGAAGAACTAAAACCAAATTCTTCCAAGCTTACATTGCCTGATCTACTAGGTTGAACTAGTGATGTTAAAAAAAAAAAAAAAAAAAAAAGTAAAATGAAAAAAATATGAAGCAAAAATGTTATAAAAAGAAATACACTCCAAAGGACACACCAGGATATGTGTACAAAAATATTCGGAGCACAATTAAAGTTTCAGTGAAAATGTGGGATAAACTGACACATTAATAACTGAGAAACTCTTGGGACAATAGTTTTCTACTATGAACTTCAACTTCAGTTGATATATTCCTATAAGGGCAAGAAAGGGAGAGTTATGAAGTCAGTTTAAAGTTTACTTCCTAGAAGACACTACTAATATATGCCTTGCTGACTATGTCAATGGGCCTTGAAGGTAAACTTTCTGTGCCTCTTTACATGTCAACATCCACACATGCTGTCAGGACTGTGCAATAAGTTCACAAAAAAAGATGAAAGAAAATAGGTCATCCAGGAAAAGAAAGCAGAAATAAAGGAGAGAAACATTAATTTACTCTTTGAAATCACTGGATGGTGGAGGTATCAATGAGCTTAGAGTGTAAATTAGAAAATTTAGTAATAGATGTCTTTAAAAGGGGCATACTCCCAACCTTTGTCTTCCCACCTCAGCACTGCTGAAAATTAGGCGCAAGATGTCTCTAATTAAGCACACAAAATTAGAACAGTTCTTCAAATGTTGGTCATAATATTTACAACTTGAATGCCATGCCTATCTATTAAGAATGGTTATTGGATTTTACTAATTATAGAATATTACAGCAAATACTCTACTTCATCATATTTTCCTGACTTACATGATATGGATTTCGCCCATAATTACAAACACTAATTATAGCACTAAAATCAGGCCTTACAACTAAAGACTTTGGGAGTCTTTCTCTGAATCTGTAGGATTCTTTTGTTTGTTGATACAAGTGAAAGTGCATGTGTCGGTAGTTGGTAGATGTGTCTCTATGAATTATTTTGTGTGTACCTTCAGAGTCTACATACCTATCTCAGTCTAGCCCCTCTATCTACAAAATTATCAACATTTATACATATAGGCATGTGCATTTTTTTCTCTTTGATATTCAATTAAACACTCGTTCACTCGCCCCATTATTGTACCCAGTCCTGCAACCCGTTACTCCCACAAATAATCTGAATTCCTGATAGTAGTCTTATTTATATCAATGGGATTGTGTGACTAAGGATTTGGAAGACAAGGCTGTTTTTTTCAATATAATGCATGTAAGTATAGGTATATAATTACCTCTGAAAAGCACACAAGATGAGTTTCCAGATGTTAATAGTTATCTGTTACAAGTTTGAGTATATTGGCTATTACAGCAAGTATGCAGAGTTATTATTCTAATAGATGCTTATTTGTCACTTTGATCAAAGAGTTTTGCATGGTCTAGAACATTTTTAAAGTGCTCCAGGCTTGTTTTCTGTGAGCATGTACTGTCAAATGTGTAATGAAACAATAATTAGATATACTACTCACTGTTAATTAAAAGTGTGTTAAGCAGTTTCTTCACAGAAACTATAATTATTTAAAGTAAATTCTTAGCAACTCATAATGTGACCACAAAATGTTTTAGTTAAATGGGGAAGAGTAAATGGTTTCCTGTTAGAAACTTTAACGTAATGATTTGGAATTCCAATGGCACAGTGGGATTTATTTAGCATATTTTCAAGTCAATGATAAAACTACCCTGGATTACATAGAAGTAGGATTGGATTTTATATCCACAAAAGACTATGGGCCAAATTCTGCTTTCGGTTACTCTACTGTAAATCCAAATATCAGAGGGGTAGCTGTGTTAGTCTGGATCTGTAAAAAGCAACAGAGAGTCCTGTGCATCCATGCATCCGACGAAGTGGGCATTCACCCACGAAAGTTTATGCTCCAATACAACTGTTAGTCTTAAAGGTGCCTCAGGACTCTCTTTTGTAAATCCAAAGTGACTCCATTGACTTCATTGAAGATATTCCAGATTTTCACTAGTGTCAGAGAGCAGAATTTGACCCAAGGTGAAGTCGGAAGTGGGCAGAATGTCACAGCTAAATAAAGCAGAACTGTCCATTTCACCTTGAATCATCTCTTGCAATCTTATCTGTTCCACCCTTGTATTTAGCTGTGACACTCTGAGTACCTTTCCCAGACCTGAGAAAGAGCTCTCTGTTGTAAACTTGAAAGCTTGTCTCTTTCACCAGTAGATGTTGGTCCAGTCAAAGATATTACCTCACCCGTCTTGTCTCTGTAATATCCTGGGACCAACACGGCTACAACAACGTATCAAACACCTTTGAAACTAAGCATTTTTACTCCAAAGTGGGCTTATTTTCCTTCATAAATTATCCTTCTTTTCATGTAAAGACCTAGAAAATGTTGCTGTACACCATAGAAATACAGTCCCTGCCCCACAGGGTTTCCAGTCTATTGGAAAACGTTTAACCACTGGATGCACACATGCAGTTTGCACTGACAGCAATCTAAGAAACACTCCCACATTTGTAAAGAGCTTTGAAATACAGTGCTTTTCATCTGTAGACAAGGGTTAATTACCACTAATAAATACTTTTGAAAGTAAAGTTTAGCCCATTGTTTAGAGAAACCCTATTGCCTATGATTGGAACTGCAAATCTGTGTCATTTTAAAGTGCAGTTTTGCTCTGAGGAGTTGACTATATCAGAATTGCTCCTTGTTACTCAAGGGGGGAGGGGGGGCATGGATCAGTGTTCACATCGCACTCCTCATCAGTACCCGGCCCGAGCCAGGGAAGCTAATGATACAACCAGTGGACCAAATTCGGTGATGAATCCTGGTCACATGCCACCTGAGGCATGTGTGCATATACTAAGAAGAAGAAGACTCAAGAGATTCTCCTCCCTTTTCAGAGTATCTGCTTACTTTCATGTTAATAATAGTAGCCTGGCCCTTAACTGATTTTTCAATGGTACAACTCACATAAGTAAGGGCTGCAGTATTAAACCCCTTCCATTAGCACTACAGAATCTATGTATCCATGGGAGAACAAGCTGGATTCTATTCTTATTTGCATCTCATGAATGAAATCATTAACTAAGGCCCAGATCCACAAAGGTACTCACACACCTAAATCCCATTTTAGGTGCCTCTGTGATCCACAAAGCCCTTACTCAGCTGCCATCTAACCTGTAGGCACCTAAACTCAATCAGCTGCTAAGTTTTTACAGAAAGAAATCTCCAGGTACCTACGTTCCTGTCTCTGGGTATGTGCACAACTGCCATACTCTAACCTGTCACCTGTCACCTGCCTAAGCCCCAGAGCAATCCATGAATCAGGGAAAATAGAAACTCGTCCTCCTAATTGGCATGCAGGGCCCAATCCAGTAGGCATGCCCAGAGGCAACCTAACTCCACACAATGCGGGTAGGGGCATGCTTCCCTTATGACTTTTTGCCCAGTGGTCAGAACACTCACCAAGCATGTAGAGAGCTCAGGTACAAGTTCCCCCTCTGCCTTATGAGAAGGGATTTGAATAGGGATCTGTTATGTCTCAGATGATTGTCCTAACCACTGAGCTAGAGAGTTACTCACTCTTTCTCTGCCCCCAATTAATAATTATTCAACTATTGAATAATTAGTGGAACAATTTCAATAGGAGAGACTGATGAGAGGCTCGCCACAATATTCCAAGGCCTAGTGGTTAGACCACTCAGCTGAAAGGTCCCTTCAAGTCCCTTCTCCTCACCAAGTAGAGTGGTGACATGAACCCGGGGTCTCCTACAGCCTTGCCGTTCTGACCACTGAGCTACAAAATATAAGGGAAGTCCTCCTTCCTCTCCCTGGATGTTTTTGTGGAGTTATGTGGCCTCTGATCACACCTATTGGATTGGGCCCTGCACATGAGTCAGGCAGAGGTGCTCACTAGCAGAGATGTGCACCTCCCTGCAGTCTGGACTTAGGTGCCTATCTCCATGAGAGAGGCAGGGTTTAGGACACACCCATTTTAGGAGTACTCCACCTAGCATGTTGGCTTTGGAGATAGCACTCTAAGGGGATGTCGAAACAGCAATTTATGCCTGGATCTGAGTCTGGGCTCAAGCCAACTCCCCTTTGCATCCACATTGCAATTGTGCTAAGCCAGGGCTTGGATTCAGGGTCCCAGGACCCTGCAGGGCTGGAGGGTCTGAGACCATGTTAACCTGGAACCTATGGTCTGAGCCCTATGAGTTTCCTGTGTACACATGGCCCTGGCTTGACTTGGGTCCCAGGAGCCCTCTGTATGTATCCCACAGTACAGCTCCTGGAGGCAGAGTAGCAACATTGCAGGCAGCCAGCACAGCAGACCAGAAGCACCATTACCGCCTGGCTGAGCCCACTCCCTGTTCCTGCTCCTCCCTCAGTGGTGACTCTGGCTCCTCCTCACTGCTGCATGGAGCTTACCCAGAGCAGGGAGCAAAGTTGCAAGGTGGAAGGTGGCTCTTGGCTGCTGGGATGTTGGGGTTCATTATTCCCTGGGCCAGCTGAGCCAGGAGCTTTGCTACTCCCTTGCTCCAGGCTCCCACTGCCCTCTCTGGGGCTGTGTGTGCAGGGGCACCCGGGCTGTGTGCACTCAGGGCAGTGAGTGGGAGCCTACTCCAAGCCTCCTGGGGTGTGGCAAGGGCAGGGATAAGGGATCGATGTGTGGTGCTAGAGCACACTGCACCCCAAGCCCTGGAGATGCACTTCACCGCTCCACAGCCAGCAGCAGTCAGGCTGGGGGGGGGGGGGTGTCCTCTGATACCTTCATTTTATGTCAAAATTTTAAAACAGACAAAAATAAACAAACAAAAACACTCCAATTTAAAAATTAAAGAATTTCAAAGTTTCATTTTAATAGTTTGACAGCCCTGGAGACTGATGTCTAAGTATCCTCAGAACAGGTGCACATGGGCATTTTCCTGCCAGTATGACAGCCTAGAGGTAGAGAGCCCATTTTCAGATTACATGGTAGTTCATTATAAAGCCTTCTCAAACTGCAGTCATTATTGAGACAGCCACCAAAGGGGCTAATTATGTAGTTTATGTAGTCATGTGCTCCTTATGGGCACGAGTCCCATCAGTAACACTGCCATAGTTAGGAAACAGGGTGGAAACAGCGTTTTCTCACAGTGCAACACATTCCTAGGGCTAGAGTATCAACATGGGGGGCACTAGGCACTATGGGATAGGGTTACTTTGACTCAAGTCTGTGCACTGCATTGTGGATACCAGAGCCCTGGTTCAAGCACAGGTTAGAAAATTATTAACCAAGAGTTAAAATGCAGTGTAGAGGCTCAAGCCCAGGGTTCCCTGACACAGGTCAGCTGACTCAAGTCCCACTAACCCTAGGCTTACTTTGCTGTGTAGACATAGCCTAAGGCACCTATCTCCTCCCCATTCATTGTATAGGAACCTAGGTGCCTAACTAGCACACTAACCCCTCCTGAGAGCTGGAGACCTCTGTTCAAATCCTTTCTCCCCCTCTGCCAGGGAGGGGGAATTGAATTTGGACTTACCACATCCCAGGTAACTGCACTAACCACTGGGATAAAAGTTATAAGGTAGGTACTACAACATTTTGTGTGGAATGAGGCAGGCACCTAACTCATTCCCACAGGAAACTACATAGGCTGCTAAACCAGGAGAGGGGTTCCTGTTTGTGGATTGCTAGTATAGCTTGGTGCCTCCTTGCAGCCTGGATGCCTGTCTGTGAGAAAGGGGCAGCATTTAGCACAGAGGTTCTCAGACTTTTGTACTGATGACTCCTTTCACACAGCAAGCCTCTGAGTGCGACCCCCCTTCTAAATTAAAAACACATTTTAATATATTTAACACCATTATAAATGCTAGAAGTGAAGCGTGGTTTGGGGTGAAGGCTGACAGCTTGTGACCCCCCAGGTAATAACCTTGTGACCCCCTGAGGGGTCCCGACCCCCAGTTTGAGAACCCCTGATTTAGCACATCATTGTCTCCCATTGGCTAGTTCAGGCAGAGAGTCACCTGGCTTTTGTGCATTGCATTCTAAGGTGTCCATCTCTCCCTATTGATTGTCTGGGGAGCCCTGGTGCCTAACTTGGCTTTATGGATCATAGTGTTGTTCCTGTGATTTTCTGGGCACCTAAAAGTTTAGACCACGACACTTAACATCACAACAGCTAAGTCCCTTTTGTAGATCCAGGTCTAAGAGCCACATTCTGTTCTAATTTACCAATGTAAATACAAAGTAACTCCATTAACATTGGTGCAGTTACTCAAGATTTGCAGCAATGTTACAGAATAGAATTTTACCTGCAGAATTTTATTGTGGTGATGATGCATGAGCCAGAAAGGACTTGCAACTGATCCCAGGCAAGGATTACAGGACTGACCATCTTTTTACTTGTTAAATGAGCAAGTGCTAAATGACTCTAATGAGGATCAGATACTTATTTGATTTCACTGGAATTTGAATGAAATCATTTTTAGTTAGCTTTGCTTTTGGTTTGAATCCCTATCATCTGGAAAGCAATATATTTGCATTTACTTACCAAAATGTCAATAAGAGCCTATTTCTGTAGGCTTTCTTGTTAAATAATATGGACTAATTTAATAAGAATTTGATTGATATAAAATGCTGTTTTGATGTCGTTTTCTAATGATTTTTTTATTGAAATGTTGTGACCCAGAAATTAATATATTTGTGCTTATTTATCTTATCAATAGGGGCTAATTTTGTTGGCTTTGCTGTTGAATAATCTGATAAATACAAAAATCAGTTTTGATTTGGGTCCTTATACATTTTTCTTTTATTATTAAAACACTTGTATCTGAAGAGTAGTATGTTTGTTTTCACTAATAATATTAATGGGAATCAATTTTCATCTCACTATTAATCTAATTTTTCATATTGAAGAATCAGGTCCCATTTAGCTAAAATACAACAGACAAAAAGTGCAGTTTCCCCCTAGTTGTATACATGTGTTAAATTTCTTTAGCCCAAAATGTCATTATTCAATATTAGTATTCTTTCTCAAATCAATATTTCTTATTTAAGGTATTCTTAGAGGTAGCCAATATGTTTCTATTATTTTATTGTGTATTGTTGCCTTAACATTGTAAGGAATATGTTAGTCCATTTTAAAATAATTATGTTATTGATCTAATACACTAAAATTATTAAAAAAAATAAACCGAGCAGATTAAGACCCCAGTCATGCAAAGGGATCCATAAATTCAAACTTCCCCACACCTGAACTGAGTCCTGTTGAAGTCAATGGACTTTGCATTGGCAGAAGGAACTGCATTGTGTGATTGCAGCCTGGATTTGTAGCTCACTGAGAGACAAGATGTGTGGAACCCCGCTATGTCATTTTAAAAGTGCCACTTGTCCGACTCGAATTACACCTTAAGACTGCTATGAAGCTGTAATTTGAGAGCATTTAGGGTGGAAATGTTCACTTAGCCATCTTGAAAGCTCTTCGTTGTCGTGGAGACATTCTGTCAGAGAGCAGAAAAATATCATGTGATGCAGGTGACCAATCACACAGCACAAATAGTGAATCAGAACTAGTGAATGCTTAACACAACAGTCACAACACATAATATGCAAGCAGCTTGTAGGCTGATCTAGGTACACATGAACTATTCATTGAATGTAAAAAAAAAATGTGTAAAAATCGAGGTCTCTGAGGAAATGTGTAGATCTTATCATAAAAGCTAACTTTGTCAAAATGTTTGCTATATATAGTTTGCCCAGCTCTAGTCTGTATTTACTTCCCACATAACAGTACAAAAATCTGCCTCAGTATAAATAAACTATATTCACTAATGAAAATGCAAATATACATTTAAACTGGTATTCAGTAATACCTATTTTCAGCTTTTTGAAATTGATAATTTAAAAAATATAAAATTATGTTATGATCACTAAATCATTTTCAGTTTAATCTTCCCTTTTTCTAAGAGTTGGAAATAATTAACTGTTTTAAATGTAATTCCTTCATATTCAGTATTCAAGTCAGGCATTTAAAAAAAGCAAAATGATATTTTAATCACTATTTTCATAATTACAGATCCCATTCTCCATTCAAGTCCCTTTTTCAATTAACATCCCATATTAATGGGCTTATTCTCTCTACCATTTTCAAGTGTAGCTTTCATTATCTCTAATGATAGTTACATTTACATGTATATGTAAAAGAAAGAATGTCACAAATTTGTAACTAACAGAAGTTTTTTTCATTTCCCGATCCTCCAAACTGTTATTTTCAAACTTTCTAAAGTGATGGCTAAAGATGACTGGAGCTATTCAGAATTCTCATATATTCACTCTGAGTTTCTTGTCTGATACTTACCAATTGCTTTACATCTTTGACTGACTGAGTTCTGTCAGAAATTAGTTGCTCATGAGTTACACTGTTCAAATGTGTAGCAGCTGTAAGTCTCAGTTTATGATTAGTATAATACAATGCAAATCCAATTCATTTATGCACCATTCCTAGTCTTCCTCAATTGATTACTCCAATTATTTTATCACTAAAAATTAATTTAAAATAAGTCTCTGGTCAGAAAAGTGACTCTCAAAATAGGTTAATGTTTCATATTTATTCCATATTAATGATTTCCAAATGAAACTTGCTCAATTTACAAATCAAAAATAGATTTGTCTAGCCACCACTGGTATTGGAAAATCAAAAGCAGCTTGTACATTATCATCAACCATAAACATTTTTAGATATCAACTAAGGCCTGGATCAGGGCGTAATTTCAGCCAGAGCTGTCTGGAGTGGAGCGCCAGTAAATATTTTCAAACCCATGGGAGCCCCGGTGCCTTTTGCGAGGCAGAAGCCCCGAGCCCTGGCACGTTCCATGGGGCTGAAGCCCCAAGTTTGAAGCACCAGGAAATACTCGAGAATTTAAGCCTGGCCTTGATCCTGTAAGATGTTCCACATGGGCAGACCCCTATGCCCTGCAAAGCTCCAGTGGAGTCTGTGTAGAGATAAAGATCCAGTTGTACAGAACAGCTTGCAGCATCAGGGCTTAAGGGTCCAAACCTGCACGCCCTACACAGTCAAAATTTTCATTAGTTTCAGTGGGAGTTTTGTCTGAATCAGGAATGCAATGTCAGGTTCTTAGCTGACAGGTTTGTTGATGATGCATGAGAGAAAATGACATATAGCTCTGGCTTTTCTGTAACTATTCTGATTTTGTGGTGCTGACTCCAGTAAAAACCTGTTTGTCAGCTTTCCACTGAATCTAGGTAGCTATAACTAAAAAGAAACTTAGCAAACCGTGTTTGGGTGATCATAATTACACTTTGGGTCCACTCTTGCAAGCCCTCCATACACAAAACTCCCATTGAAGTAAATAGGAATTCCATGCATTTAGGGCTAGTGGAATTTCACCCCTAAATTTAACAATTTACAAAAATATGGGATAAAATACTCAATACATCTCCTGTGGGGGCCTTTAACAATTATAACCACCTCTACTACACTTTCAAATCTTCTCTTGAAGCCTTAATGATTGAAAAGACTTATTTCTAGCCAATACATATCAATGAAAGAGAAATCATTCAGGACATATAAATAATGCTGTGTTGAATTGGATAAAATAATCCATGGTTTTTGGTATGTAATGGCATTTCACAGATACAGAATCAAAATCCTTTATTTTCTACCCCAAGGTAACACATAGATAAATTGTATAAAAGAGGAGTCACATTGTCATATTTACTATGGATGTCCACTGTAATTAGTCCCTGGCATATGTTCACCTGTGGACAAACAACTCATCATTCTGGTAATTTATCTATTCAAAGGGAAAATGTTTGAGAGAGGGAGTCTAATGAGTTATTTTTAAATTAAGAAACAAAACAGAATGTGGGGTCCGATTTTCACTCGTCATTTCTAATCCCAACTCCATCACTGGTTTGCCATTCTACCTTGAAAAAAATCACAATCTCTCTACCTCAGTTTACTTAAGTGTAAAATACCATAAATACAATAATACCAATCTTAAAGGATTATTATGAGTCTTAGTTAATGTAAATGCACTAAGAACCTTGGATGAAATGCACTAAACAAATGAAAAATATTTTTATTTTCATCATGCTCGTCTGGGTCCCTTGAAAATTTTGTAATAGAGTCTTAAATGCCAAAAAATTGAGAGAAAAAATGAGGGACAAATTCTGCTCTAGATTAGTTTATCTGGAGTAATTCCTTCATTCTTTTATTAGTAATTCCATTATTAACAGTTACATCAGTGGCAATCTAGAGTAATTCTGTTATTATTCCAGTGTTCCCAATATTTCAATAGGTCATTCTAAAGTGTGCAGAACTTCCTGAAATAAATTGTTCAGTCTGTAAATACACAATTCAGCACCTTTCAGGAGCACTAAATTATCTTTTTAAATGAACCAGAAAAAAATATTTCAAACTTGAGTAATTATAAATCCTTTCATCACCCACCCTCTGGAGGCAGCAAGGAAGGATGGTCCACTGGTGAGGGTTGCAGTCTGTGATTCAAGAGGCCTACGTTCAATGTCATGTTCTCCACAGATTTCTGGTGACTTTAGACAAGTCAGTTGGCCAAGATTCTTGAAATCAATGGGATTTAGATGTCGCCTAATCCTGTAGGTGCCTCAACTCACTTGGTGTCTAAAGTTTTGCTTTAAAACATCCCTCCATGCCTAAGTTTCTGCCTCTGGCCATAGGGTGGCCAGTCACACATTTCTGGAATAGCAAACATTTTGGTACTTCTTGGAATGGGGTGTGCCTTCCCCCCCCCCCCCCCCCCCCCCCCCCCCGTGGGATCCTGCCTCCACCACATGACCTCACAGGCATAGTGTGTGTGAGGTCACACCCCACAGGAGTGCCTATCTTGCCTGTGGGACCCAATCCAGTCCCATTCAAAATCCAGCTAGAGAAGAAGAAGCCTCCATAATTTTTAGCCCACTGGTTAGAGAACTCATCCAGGATGTGGGAAACCCACATTCAAGTCCCCCCCTCTGCCTGATGGGCAGAAAGGATTTGAATAGAGCGCTAATCTTTTAAAAAAAGATTGTGAAACATTTAGATACCATGGTAATGGTACCTAAATACCTTATAAATACCTAAAATGAGAAGCTGTGAATTTTACATGTAATCCATAAATATGTGTGGGTGTTTTAAGATTTTGGGGGAGTGGGTGGGAGAGGGGTGCATTTGTATAGCATATGCCTAGATTCCCAGGCCAGAAGGGACCATTGTGATCATCTAGTCTGATGTCCTGTATAACACAGGTCATAGAACTTCCCCAAAATAATTCTTAGAGCATATATTTTAGAAAAACATCCAACCTCGATTTAAAAATTGTCAGTGTTGGAAAATGCACCATGACCCTTGGTAAATTGTTCCAATGGTTAATTACTCTTACTGTTAAAAATGTATGCCTTATTTCTAGTCTGACTTTGTCTAGCTTTATATTATGCAGCAGAATAATTTCCTTTTTACATTTGTGATTTTTTTAAATGAAACATTTAAGGTGTTTTTAATGGAAGAATGAGGGAGGGAATCACAAATACATAGGAAGATAGACAAAAAGAATAGGAGAAAGAAGACTGACAAGACAAATTAAGGGATCAGATTTTAGAGGGGTAGCTGTATCCACAAAAACAACAAAGAGTCTGGTGGCACCTTAAAGACTAACAGATTTATTTGGGCATAAGCTTTCGTGGGTAAAAAAACACTTCTTCAGATGCATGGAGTGAAAATTACAGCTACAGGCATAAATATACTGGCACATGAAGAGAAGGGAGTTACCTTACAAGTGGAGAACCACTGATGATAAGGCCAATTCAGTCAGGGTGGATGTGGTCCACTCCCAATAATTGATGAGGAGGTGTCAATACCAAGAGAGGGAAAATTGCTTTTGTAGTGAGCCAGCCACTCCCAGTCCCTATTGAAGCCCAAATTGATGGTGTTAAGTTTGCAAATAAATTGTAGCTCTGCAGTTTCTCTTTGAAGTCTGTTTATGAAGTTTTTTTGTTGAAGTATGGCTACTTTTAAATCTGTTATTGAATGTCCAGGGAGATTGAAGTGTTTTCCTACTGGCTTTTGTATGTTACCATTCCTGATGGCTGATTTCTGTCCATTTATTCTTTTACATAAAGACTGTCCGGTTTGGCCAATGTACATGGCAGAGGGGCATTGCTGGCACAAGATGGCATATATCATATTAGTAGATGTGCAGGTGAATGAGCCCCGATTTTTCCCTGCAGCACCCACTGGGAAAAATTAGCAGATGCTCCGCACCCACAGGCAGCCAAGCTCCCCCCACCCCCTCCTCCTCCCCCTGCCTCCCAGCACTGTTTGGCGGTGCTTAGGACTTTCCAGGAGGGAGCAGGAGGAGTGGGGACATGGCACACTCAGGGGAGGAGGCAGTAAAGAGGCAGGGGCAGGGACTTGGGAGAAGGGGGTGGAATTGAGGTGGGGTGAGAGTGGGGCAGGGGTGGCGCCAGAGGCATGGGGGGTTGAGCACCAATGGGGCAGAGGGGAAGTCAGCACCTACGGTCACTAGAGTAGATATGGGGACAGAGTAGGCAACAGGGTTTGTTACAGGGATTGGTTCCTGTGTTAGTGTTTCTGTGGTGTGGTGTGTAATTGCTGGTGAGTATTTGCTTCAGGTTGGGGGGCTGTCTGTAAGCGAGGACTGGCCTGCCTCCCAAGGTCTGTGAGAGTCAGGAATCATTTTCCAGGATAGGTTGTACAGTAGATTGTTGATGATGTGTTGGAGAGGTTTTAGCTGGGGGCTGTACGTGATGGCCAGTGGTGTTCTGTTATTTTCCTTGTTTGGCCTGTCCTGTAATAGGTGACTTCTGGGTACCTGTCTCGCTCTGTCAATCTGTTTCCTCACTTTCCCACTTGGGTATTCTAGTTTTAAGAATGCTTGATAAAGATCTTGTAGGTGTTTGTCTCTGTCTGAGGAATTGGAGCAAATGTAGTTGTATCTTTGGGCTTGGCTGTAGACAATGGATCATGTGATGTGTCCTGGATGGAAGCTGGAGGCATGTAGGTAAGTATAGTGGTCAGTAGGTTTCCGGTATAGGGTGGTGTTTATGTGACCATCACTCATTTGCACTGTAGTGTCCAGGAAGTGGATCTCTTGTGTGGACTGGTCCAGGCTGAGATTGATGGTGGGTTGGAAATTGTTGAAATCCAGGTGGAATTCTTCAAGGACCTCCTTCCTGTGGGTCCATATGATAAAGATGTCATCAATGTAGCACAAGTAGAGGAGGGGCACTAAGGGACAAAAGCTGAGGAAGCATTGTTCTAAGTCAGCCATAAAAATGTTGGCATTCTGTGGGGCCATGCGGGTACCCATAGTAGTGCCACTGACTTGAAGGTATAAGTTGTCTCCAAATTTGAAATGGTTGTGGGTGAGGACAAAGTTGCAAAGCTCAGCCACCAGGTGTGCCGTGGCCTCATCAGAGATACTATTCCTGACAGCTTGTAGTCCATCCTCGTGTGTAAAGAACTTCTATATCCATGGTGGCCAGGATGGTGTTTTCAGGAAGATCACCAAGGCATTGTAGTTTCCTCAGGAAGTTGGTGGTGTCTCGAAGATAGCTGGGAGTGCCGATAGTGTAGGGTCTGACGATAGAGTCCAAATAGCCAGATAATCCTGCTGTAAGAGTGCCAATGCCTGAGACGATGGGGAGTCCAAGATTTCCAGGTTTATGGATCTTGGGTAGCAGATAGAATACTCCTGGTCGGCGCTCTAGGGGTGTGTCTGTGTAGATTTGTTCCTGTGCTGTAGCAGGCAGTTTGTTGAGTAGATGGTGTAGTTTCTTTTGGTACTCCTCAGTGGGATCGGAGGATAGTGGCCTGTAGAATGTGGTGTTGGAGAGTTGCCTGGCAGCCTCCTGTTCATAGTCCAACCTGTTCATGATGACTACAGCACCTCCTTTGTCAGCCCCTTTGATTATAATGTCAGAGTTGTTTCTGAGGCTGTGGATGGCGTTGCGTTCTGTACGGCTGAGGTTATGGAGCAACTGATGCTGTTTGTTCACAATTTCAGCCTGTGCACGTCTGCGGAAGCGCTCTATGTAGAAGTCCAGTTTGTCATTTCGACAATCAGGAGAAGTCCATGCAGAATTCTTCTTCTTGTAGTGTTGGTAGGAGGGTTCCTGTCAGTCAGTGTGCTGTTCAGTGATGTGTTGAAAATATTCCTTGAGTCAGAGATGGCAAAAGTAGGCTTCTAGATCACTGCAGAACTGTATCATGTGTATGGGAGTGGCGGGGCAGAAAGAGAGTCCTCGAGATAGGACAGACTCTTCTGCCAGGCTAAGTGTAAGGTTGGATAGATTAACAGTATTGTTGGGTGAGTTAAGGGTACCACTGTTGTAGCCCCCTGTAGCATGTAGGAGTTTAGATAGTTTACTGTCCTTTTTCCTCTGTAGAGAAGTAAAGTATGCATTGTAAATGTCTTGTCTTGTTTTTTGTAAAGTCCAGCCACGTGGACGTTTGTGTGGAAGGTTGGTTTTGTATGAGAGTCTCCAGTTCTGAGAGCTCATTCTTGATCTTCTCCTGTCTGCTGTACAGGATGCTGATCAGGTGGTTCCTCGGTTTCTTTGAGAGTGTGTGGCACAATCTCTCACCATAGTCAGTGTAGTATGTCGATTGCAATGGATTTTTTACCTTCAGTTCATTTGGTATGATGTCCATCTGTTTGCACTTGGAGAAGAAGATGATATCTGTCTGTATCTGTGCAAGTTTTTTCATTAAGTTGATGGATTTCCACTTCATACGGCTAAATTCAGTGCCTTGCATGGTGTCAAGTATCAGAGGGGTAGCCATGTTAGTCTGTATCCACAAAAACAATGAGGCTTTTTTACCAATGAAAGCTTATGCCCAAATAAATCTGTTAGTCTTTAAGGTGCCACTGGACTCCTCGTTGTTTTTTGGGGGGGATCAGATTTTGTTATTTATTACATTAATGTATCTCCTAAAGAACATGTTAAGCATGTTCAATAATTTCACTTTGGAGTTCTGATGAAATAAACAAATCACTTGTGTCATTTTTGTGATGTTACCAGAACCTCTTAACAGGAGTTGGTGGGACAGTATTCCTGAAACGTACAGCCACTGAGAGAGTTTACAAAAACAAGCAGTTTACTAGGTAGGTATCATACATTGAGTTTTCATCTTTTTTATAGAGTGGTTTAAGCCTCAAGAAATATTTTATTTTATTTTGTTTAACATGATGACTTTTTCATAACTAGCTACTAGGGGAATCATGATAAAAGAAATAGAGGCAAACAGAAAATGTTCACTTTCAAATAAACTACATTCAGCTTTCTGACCATCTGCAGAAATTTGAATCAGATGTCTGCTGTTCAAGTTATTTACTATCTACTTAAAGCTTCTGGCAATGTTATCAACAGGAAAATGAGAAATGAGGTGGGAAACAGTAAGAGAACTTGAAAACAAAAGCTTAGGGTAGTGGATCCTTTAAATGTAAATAGTTTCCTTTATCTCCAGGCTTATCTACTCAGCTAGCCACTTGGCACATTGTACAAAAAGTACATACATACAGCCCCCTAATTACCAACTTCTTGGTGATTGTGTTGTGTTGGCCTTGATAGTCAGATATTACTGTTTCAGCATCAGCTTAAATTTAGTTCTTAGCATATAGTCTGAGATCTAATTGGTTGGAAACTTCCGCTTTTCTATACGCAATCCCATGGCTTTTACACATAAATTCATAAAACTTTCAGATTCATTCAGAAGTTCAACAAGAAGCAAGCTCATTTCAAAATCCTGGAAAATCCCAGTTCTAATCATTTATTGTCATTTTCCCTGTAAATTACCTATGTGGAGATAAGTGGTTGTTTTATTTGTAACCTTGAATGCTAATTTCCAGTATAAAATTTAAATGATCAAAAAGTACTGTACAGTGCATGACAAATACTTGTGGTTACTCGTCTATAGAGCCAACCCTGTTGGCTTCATTGTCTGATGACAGAAAGACAAAAATGAATAAAAGAAGCTATGATGCTTGCTCTAGTAATTCCTACAATATAGTTTCTGTATTGTGGTCTTTTCAAAGCATTCAGGGAACTACTATCAGGTTATAAATCATATATATATATATTTTAAGGAACACCTTACTTGTGTTACTAATTCCACCACATATAATTAAAAATGAAAGATTTTGAAAATCTATTCTCCTGATTCTGCAGGTGGAGCTTCCCATATGGAGCTCCACTGACATCAGTCAAGCACGAGCAGAGCCTAATTTAGGCCCAATCTTGTTCTGCACAATGCAAGAGGTCTGTCCACAGAGAGCAGTTTGGAGGATCAGGGCCTTAGTGTTCACAAGAAATTGATTGTTTACCTTTGTATTTCATGCCACTTAGATAATAAAAGCAGACTAATTTGTTTCACTTGTGTTTATATATAGTCGTTTTCAGTCTGGGGCTTTGGCACACTAGGTCAATGTTGCAGCATTTGTATAGTAAAAACAGCAGGGAGAGATTTGGCTCTAGGAAAAAGCTATTTTCATTTGAATTTTTAGATAATTATACATACAATATGATGGGGGCTAATTTAGCTACAACGAATCAGGAAAAAGATCTTGGAGTCATCATGGATAGTTCTCTGAAGACGTCAACGCAGTGTGCAGAGGCGGTTAAAAAAGCAAACAGGATGTTAGGAATCATTAAAAAAGGGATAGAGAATAAGACAGAGAATATATTATTGCCCTTATATAAATTGATGGTATGGCCAAATCTTGACTACTGCGTACAGATGTGGTCTCCTCATCTCGAAAAGGTTCAGAGAAGGGCAACTAAAATGATTAGGGGTTTGGAACAGGTCGCATATGAGAAGAGATTAAAGAGGCTAGGACTTTTCAGCTTGGAAAAAAGGAGACTAAGGGAGGATATGCTAGAGGTATATAAAATCATGAGTGATGTGGAGAAAGTAGATAAGGAAAAGTTATTTACTCATTCCCATAATACAAGAACTAGGGGCCACCAAATGAAATTAATGGGTAGCAGGTTTAAAACAAATAAAAGGAAGTTCTTCTTCACACAGCACACAGTCAACTTGTAGAACTCCTTGCCTGAGGAGGTTGTGAAGGCTAGGACTATAACGGGGTTTGAAAGAGAACTGGATAAATTCATGGAGGTTAAGTCCATTAATGGCTATTAGCCAGGATGGGTAAGGAATGATGTCCCTAGCCTCTGTTTGTCAGAGGGTAGAGATGGATGGCAGGAGAGAGATCACTTCATCATTACTTATTAGGTTCACTCCCTCTGGGGCACCTGGCATTGGCCACTGTTGGTAGACAGGATAACTGGGCTAGATGGACCTTTGGTCTGACCCAGTACGGCCATTCTTATGTTCTTATAATTCTGAAAATAATATGATCCAAATTGTGAACCAAATTTGACCTGATACAGCCCTTTAAATATTAATGACTAGAAAATACTTATATATTCCAAAATACGAAAATGTGTCATCTCAGGAATGAAACAAAGGGAAAGCTAAGAAAAAGCATAGCTGCAATACTACTAGGGGTATGTCTACACGATGGAGCCTATGCTGGCCTAGCTATTCTCATATAGCCCCCTAGCATAGACACAGCCTACACTAAGGCCTGGTCTACACTGCAGGGTTAGGTCAACGTAAGCTCTATAAGCTGATTAAGTAACGCCGCCTCCCCGAGCAGCATAGAGTCAAGGTCAATATAATTAGGTTGATTCAGTGTGACAGTCAGTGTAGACACTGTGTTGCTTACATCGACTGTTACTGGCTCTCAGGAGCCATCCCACAATGCCCCACACTGACAATACAATTAGTACAAGCACTCCTGGTGAGGACGCGCACTGCCAACACAAGGAGCTGTGGGCACACACACAAGCAATTTAATAACTGTGGTGGCTATATGCCGACATAAGTTAGGTTGACATCATTTTGTAGTGTAGACATGGCCCAAGAGAAGAGTTTTGGGGTTGGGTTTTTTTGGTTGGTGTAGGAACACCACCTCCCCAAACATCATTAGCTATGTCAACAGAAGCACTCTTCTCTTGCATAGCTGTGACTACACTAGGGGTTTTGTTGACACAGCTATTTTGGTCAGGGGTGTGGTTTTTTCACACCTCTGATTGATGTAGCTATGCCATATAATGTTGAAGTGTAAACAAGCTTAAAAGGCACAGAGCTGTAACCTTTAGCAGTAAAACTGCAAAATGACTCCCTCAAGTCGTCAGCTAGTTAGCTTTCTCAGATTTAAAGGGCCAGCTGCCAGTAGAGACCATACTGGGAAAAACCCTCCTATAAAAGGGAGCTCCAAGTACAGTGCTTATTGATATGGTACCTGCTTTTTGTAGATTTGGACCTTTGATGAAAAGTATGGCAAAGTTTTCATAACTAAAGTTAGGTGTGTGATCTATAATGTAAATTTATCAAATGTGTTAAGTAGAACACCAGCACAAGGAGCCAGGTCTTGATGGTGTGTTTTCCAATCCTGTTAGATCAATAAAATTGAAAAAACCCCTCAAGATGCAAGCTAAAGTGTTTAAAGCTGTTAGATGGGCTTCAGACTTGTTAGCCTGCATATTGACTGGGCTTTTCAATGTGTGTTAAACTAACTTGATGAGCTAACAATTTAAAAATCCTTTTTTGCCTGTCAAGACAGGGCCCAGTGAGAAGGAGAAGGAGAAAGAGAGAGGCCCTCATTCAGCAAGTTCATAGACTCATAGACTTTAAGGTCAGAAGGGACCATTATGATCATCTAGTCTGACCTCCCGCATGATGCAGGCCACAAAGCTGTCCCAACCCTTTCCCTTGACTCTGCTGTTGAGGTCCCCAAATCCTGTGGTTTAGTGACCTCAAGTAGCAGAGAATCCTCCAGCTAGTGACCCCTGCCCCATGCTGCGGAGGAAGGCGAAAAACCTCCAGGGCCTCTGCCAATCTACCCTGGAGGAAAATTCCTTCCCGACCCCAAATATGGCGATCAGTAGAACCCCGAGCATGTAGGCAAGATTCTCCAGCCAGACCCTCATTGACCATTGATACTATTTACCAGCGATGGCACACTGTTCATTTGACTAAAATCATGTTATCCCATTAAACCATTCCCTCCATAAACTTATCTAGCTTAATCTTAAAACCAGACAGGTCCTTCACCCCCACCGTTTCCCTCGGAAGGCTGTTCCAATATTTCACCCCTCTGACGGTCAGAAACCTTCGTCTAATTTCAAGCCTAAACTTCCCCACGGCCAGTTTATATCCATTCGTTCTCGTGTCCACGTTAGTACTGAGCTGAAAGTTACTTAAGCACTCCTGAAAATGTAAACCTTAATCTCTCTGAGCCTCAGTTTCCCCCTGTTAAAACAAAGATGATGCCTACCCCCCAGGTTTGTTATCAGGCTTCTTCATCAATGTTTATAAAGCATTCTGCGTGCCACAGAATTGGAAAGTGCTCTACAAAGCATGAACTATTACTGAATATGCACTAACTTCTGTTTTCAAACAATCATTTATGCCAGTTCTACTTGATCATGAATCATTATAAACTTTACAAAGTAAAGAAACCCCAGGAAGAAGAGGCCAGTGAATGTTCATGGGAAGGACTCATCTTGTGTGGTTATTAAAGGATCTTTGCTGGGGGGAGCTGAGACCCAACCCCTCGGCCTTGTGAAAAGATTTTACAAAACCCAGGATTCCTAGAAATGGTTTTCGCTTAATAACGGTTTGGGTTTAGAAGTTCCCCTTGCGGTGTTTTCACCGAAACATCGCAGCACAGGGCCGCTGGTAGGAGCGGCAGCGCGCGTGCCCTCCCCGGCCGAGCTCAGCCGCCGCGAGCAAGGAGCGCCAGGGGGGAGAAGTTCTGCGGCAACTTTGCTCGTCTCCTATTGGAAAGGGGAGGTGAGCAGACGTGGGGGCGGAGCGGGATTTCCGTCGCACGGGGGTAATGCCGGGTTCTCCAGAGAGGCCTCTGGGGTCACAGGCGGGGCAGAGCCCGAGCTGCGCAGGCTGGGGGTGGAGCTCTGTGCCAGCCTGCTGCCGCCGGGGGAAGCCCTGCGCCGGGCTGGCCGGGAGCCAGGCCGCAGCGGCAGGAGGCTCCTCCGTGCCCGGCCCCCACTGTGCGTGCGGGGAGCGCGCCTGACCCAGCCATTGTTTCCTATCTCCGCACCGGCGTCAGTGGAAAATCTCCCCACCTGCCGCGCCTGGGTCGGGCTATTTATCCGGCAGCGCTGCCGTCACGGAGAGCGGCGCTGCTGACGGGGGAGCTGACGCTCTTGTCCGCTACCGCCGGGCTTGTGGCGGCTACAGTGGGGCTCTGGGTGGCGCTGGGAACTGGGCGCGGAGGAGCGAGCGCCCCGCCGCAGCCCCCGCTTTCGCCTCCTCCTGGCCCCGGCTGCGGCAAGTGGGGGCCGGGCGCTGCTGCTAGCGCCGCCCCCGGGACGCGCCTGGCCTTGTCCTGCCTCCCCTCCTCTGGCGGCGCCCGGGCTGAGCCTGGGGAGCGCGGCTGGGGCACGGCGCGGATGGGAGGGACGCGCGGCGGACAGCGCAGGCAAGAGAGGAGCCAGGTAATGTCACAGGCAGGTGCGGGGGGAGGGGTGCGCGCGCCGCTTTATGGGGGACCAGTCCTGCAAGCAACACACAGAAACTTCGGCTCATAGCACCCTGCCCCTTTCCCCCCGTAGGCGCTGCCCGGGGCTGTGGACGTGTAACGATGCTCCTTCAGCTGCCTAACTCTCTGTTGTCCCCACACGCCCACTCCACCAGTGCGGGGCTTCCGGGAGAGTCCAGCTGCAGTCCCATAAAGTAGCAATCGTGGGGTGGGGTGGGTGACTGCCCTGCCTGCTCCCCCAGTAAAGGAGCGAAGGTAGGACCCGGCCTTCCAGCCAAGCGTAACTGCTTTTTCTCGAAACAGCCCCGCGAATTTAAAGTTGAAAATTAAACTCCAATAAAGCTTTTGCCTAATTTAACTTAACCGAGGTTTCTGTCGCCCTGGCAGGCTGCCTGCCTGTCTCGATTTAATGGCGTTAAGCTAGGCTTTTTTTACACAAGTACAATTCCATCAATAGTTTTCTGCACAGCTGGATTTCTGCTGGGTGCAGATGTTGCTAATGGCAGCTTAAGCACGGATGGGCAGATAACATATGGAATGCAACATGTTGCCATATGGTCCGTTTAGCCTTTCACCTCCAAGAATATCAATCAAATATGTTCTGGGAGAAATTTAATGACTCTCTGAACAGGAAGATGAATTGCTTGGTACGATTTATATTCCTTGACCTGATGCTATATAACAATAAGACAGTAAATGGAACTCACAGTTTTTATAATAAGAATGTGACCAAATGGGGCTAGATTTCCAATACTATCAACATTTGCATGTTAGGATCTTGATAGCTGTCAAATTATTCAGACAGTGAAGCGTGCCCCAATAAAAACATGTCCACAATAAAAATGGACAACCACAGCTTCCACAGTCTTCAGTAAAATTGCCTACATGTATCTCTCAAAACATTTGAAAGTATAAAACATTATTAATTATAAACACTCCAATATCTAAAACTATCCACACTTGTACAGCGTGCTAGTATGGACCAGGAATGGGGAAGAAAGGAGAGGTGCTATAGAACTAAATATTAGGATTCTCCAAAAAAACTAGGGAAAAAGATCCTGATAAATTTGTTGCTTCTCAGTAACTTCAAACAGGTTTACATCAGGGACCACATTTATCTTTTTATGACCTAAAGTTTTTGACTTCAGTATGATTGATTAAAACTTTTTGGCAGGAATTGCACTTGCAGAAAAATTAAGTAGCTAACAATTCTAACTGGAACGGGTATGTGTACCCTTTCATCTGTTTGTCTTATACTTTGAGTGTTACATATATCTTGGATGTAAAATACTTAGGTCCCAAACCAACCCCCAAATAAATAAATGGAAAGCCTCCTATTGCCTCCAGTGGCTGTTGGATTGGTCCCTTAGAGAATTTACAAAGCCTCTAGTGTTCTATTTTAGTGTCACAGTTGCAGTGTTTTGAAGTGTGAGCAGACTCTAAAGGACCTGCTTACCTGAACCTCCAGAGTATTTATTTATAAATGGTTGGTTACCTGTGTATAAATAGAGTAATTTAATTTAAGATTAAAAAATATCAGTGACAGACTCAAAATGGTTATGTGACGGATTATAAATCTCTTTCCTTCTTTTATTGTATTAATTTATTTCCATCTTGAATGACATATCAGAGGGAAAGAATACAATACATTAATTAATGTAAAAGTGCCTTTGAAAAATTAACTCAGAGTTTTTCAAAGGCACTTTTACATTAATTAATGTATTGTATTCTTTCCCTCTGATGTCATTCAAGATGGAAATAAATTAATACAATAAAAGAAGGAAAGATTTATAATCTGTCACATAACCATTTTGAGTCTGTCACTGATATTTTTAAATCTTAAATTAAATTACTCTATACACAGGTAACCAATATAGATTGCAAGTTCCTCGGGGCAGGGACTGTCTCTTTGCTATATGTTTATACAATGCTTAGAACAACAGAGCTCTGGCCTCTAGGTGGTATTGTAAGACTAATAATAAATATTACTGTATATCTTTCTATTATGGGATAAACCTGATATATTAGTAAGAACAATTTGGTCAACTAATAGAAAATGTTTTATGCTCCCCAAAATAGATATACCATAAACAGGATATGTGATCATATTTTAATTAATATACCATATGTTTGGAGGTGTGTATGTATCATGTGAAAAAATTCTGTTGTTACATGAAGTTATTTCCTTTTCTCAACAGAAAACTAGACTCTTTCTCTCAGTATACTGGCACCATTCTTTTTCCATTGGCTGCACAAAGAGTAGAATTGAGCCCCTATTCCTAGTACATAATTACAGAAGCCTTTCCATCTAAATATGTGAAGGCAAAGTTTGAGTTGCCCACATATGAAATAACTTATCATGTTAGGCACAATGAGTTATTGCCATTTTGCCAACAAGGATAAAAAATGCTGTAGAGCCAAGATTATCAAACCGCATAAAATAACTCGTTTGACTTAAAAAAACAAACAAACAAACAAAAACATTTTGATCAGAACATGCTTAGAAAAAAATGGTATTCTATTAATGCTTCTTGTATTTAACAGAATTTACAATGGATGAATATTGTGGCAAGTACATAGGGGGCAAGTGTCACTGTGTTGTGATTTTAATCAGTTATTGTGTTCCTTATACAACTACTGTCTTCCTTATACAACTCTGCCTGATTGAGAACTTTTAAAAACAAACAAATAAAACTGCACAGAATTATAAAGGTCCCTTTGAGGGGACCTACATTTCTATGAGTCTCTATGATTTTTGTTTTTACTCATTTTCACTTTTAAAAAATGCAAACCTCTTCTACAGGCATTAGTTCTGTGGTTTTGTTTGTTTGTTTGTTTGTTTTTGTTCTCTATGAACTGATTCAGTTCATGCATGTCCCACTCCCACAAATGACTTGTGTAGAATTACTGTTTTAAAGTCCTAGGTAACATCCATTATAATTTTAACTTAATCCTGTAGTCCTAAACTCAGATAAAGGTCCTCATTAAAGTCAGTGGGGAGCTTTGGCTGAGTAAGGACTGTGGAGTCAAGGTCTATGTGGCTGATTGCCAAAATTAGCCCTATAGAAGGATTGAACTGCATTTGAACCTGTCACCATTATTCTAATGACCTGGGGAGGGAATCACATTGTTAGTGATTGGTAAAACATTGGATTTTAAAGTATTTGTTTAGATATGGGCCTTCTAAAATTTGGACTTCAATGCCAAAAAGGATTCATTATTCACATTCTTATCTCTTAAATTGCCAACTGACTGGAACATTGATTACATAATGGTGCATATACTTCATCTGTGGAAGGAAAGGAGACGGAACTTGAAAAAATGCAAACATCACATATTGTGGATCCTAAATGCATTAATTTCCTTATAGCGTAATTCTGATTGCATTACAACCACAGCTGTTTATCGTTCACTCTGATGCATTAAAATATTTTGCACTTTTGCTTCTCATTTTGATGTAAGAGCTATAGCAATATGTGACAAACTTTAGAGAAAATCAACATTATGCTGCTCCCCACATTTGAAAGTGTGCGTCCGATTTGTATAGTAGTACTATAGTACTTCTTTGTGTATAATGGTGGAGAGATTGTCTCCCATCTTTAGTAATAAAAAGTGACTTTTTAAAATGAAAGTGACCAGTACACCTCTTCTAAAACGGTTCAATCTATTAAGTCACAAGCATGTATAGACAATCTCACATTGATATACAGTTTTTAGTTTATCCCTTTTAGTGGGACTATCATGTAAATATATAATGTAAAAGTGCACTTCCTATTTAATACTTTATCAGATTGACAGTTGTTTTAATTGTGTTCTTGTATTTAGATACCAAAATACAGCATTTCACTATATTTTATAAAATTGTGTTTGCATTTATTTAATGTAAGGTTCTTTTTTAAAGCATGTAGTCTTGAATGTTTGTTCTCCCTTTTTTCACATCATTACTCTGATACTGCTTGATTAGCTCCCTCCCCAGTCATGATTGGTAATTAAAATAGGCATTAAAATTAGTCACTTAGCAATTTTGCTGTTCAATTGGCAATTAAATTACTTAATTGCAATTAAAGTCCTAATTTTAATTGGCAAAATGATAGATGTAGATTTAAGATAATATGTATAAATACTTTAATAAGTGTCTATATAAGGATTACTTAATTACTCAACTTCAAGTTTATGCTGTTAACTTTAGAACTTTTAAGTGAGCAATGAAATTTATATTACATCTATTCTAAGGATATGATAATTAGATGTATTACTTATCATGATAAGGGTCTTCGCTACACGTTATTTCTCTTAAAACTATGGTGTGGGCTAACCATTGAAATATACACTATTCATCATATTACAAACTAGTCATACTTTTAGTTTTGTAATTCAATGTGACTTTCATTCAAATGGTAGATTGGCCTACTGAAGTAGTCTAAGGTTATTCTGCTGAACATAAGTGAGATTGAACTACAGTAAGCCGGTTATAATTTCAGGTGAGAATAACTAAATCCTATATTTTATTTCAAGTTGGAATTTTCAACTATTTAATGGATATCTGTTGAAATAAAGGATCATTAGAAAGAGCAAACACATTTTAGAAAGAGATTCTGAAGATGAAACTTAAAATATTGTTGTACATGTGAATTTTCACTAACTTTGCTTGTGGTCACTTTACCATAACACAGGGTTTCAGTGAGTTACTCAACAAATCTATAGTTAAGAACTTAAATCACATGCTATGAAACTTATTTGCATTATTTCCCTTTATTTCAGTGGGACTAGATATCTGAGGTAAAGCAAGCAGTTTGGGCCTCATGTTCA
Organism: Chrysemys picta bellii; assembly: GCF_011386835.1. Classification (NCBI taxonomy): domain Eukaryota; kingdom Metazoa; phylum Chordata; order Testudines; family Emydidae; genus Chrysemys; species Chrysemys picta. The sequence goes on along the minus strand of NC_088801.1, from coordinate 30,159,569 downwards.
TATGTCAGGTGCCATATTTACAATATGTAATATAAAAATATTTTTAACTCTTAAATTGAAAGCATTCTCAGTTTAGACACAGTATAATGGAATAATTATTGATTGATACAGATTGCATGTTTATGAGTAATTTTGGACTTGTATGTAAATATCCTCTTAATATTTTAGATGCGTTAGAATGCACAAGTACTCCTGTTCTTTTTGCGGATACAGACTAACACGGCTGCTACTCTGAAAGAATGTCTATTGTATGCATTAAAAATGGGGGGGGTTCTTTTAAAATATTTCTCTGTAAAGTTCTTTTTGTTCAGTTCATTCTAAACTGATTATATTTACATATAATCCTAAAGATGTCTTTTTTTTCTAAGTCAATTTTTGTTAGTTTTAGTCTATTTACATTCATAATAGAAGAATATAATAGTTTTCGACAAGTCAAAAACAAGGCAGAAAAGAAAATTGCATGCAAATTGCCAAAGATCTGGATCATACATATTACAGAAATACCAACTTTCCTTATTCTTAAACTGTGTCAGTGGAAAACAATGAAATAAACTGATTTGTGTGGTTTTTTTTTTATTTTTAAATATACAGACTTGATTGCAGCAGAAAACTCAATTTGAAGACACACAGCAATTCTCAGAAGTCGCATTCTCTCAAGAATTCAATATATGGGACAAATTTTTATTATGAAACTACTGCCAAAGTCAAGCTACCTCTCTTTGCTCCTAACTCCAAGTGTAGTACATCACTACACAGTTTAAAGTGATTGTTATGTTGCCTTTTAAAACAGATTCCTAAAGTGGTTTTAATGAAAAGGTAGTGCTCTTACTTTCACTCTATGTAACTTTACTCCGTGAATTAAGTTTTTGCTTTTTTCAGAATTCTGTTCCTGTCATTGATCCCACTGAAGTCACTGGGAGTTTTACCATTGACATCAATAGGGTAATGCATATACAGTGTTTCATACGTTTTTGAGATGAGGGAAAATACTATTTCATGCAAACCTTTATTAACCATTTAATTAAAAGTTCCCTGGTTAAGGTTTAATTTCTAAATTGTGATGTATTTTAAATGTATATACAGATTGTGTAATATATACAATAAAATATTATAATTGAGTTCCCTAGAGTGGCCTTTTTTTTTTATTATTTTTTAAGATTTTTAACACAGTGGTATGTAATGATTATAAAAATGCACATATAACTACTGGTCTTTTGCTTATTTTCATGGTCAAATTTTCAAAGTTATCAAAGCAATAAGACCACTGATCTATTATTCTAAAAATGTTACTTTAATTTTTTAAAAGATGGCATAAATTGTGGATTTAGAGGAGGGAGGGAACACAGTGTCAACAAAAAACAACCCTCATTGTTGAAATGTTATTGGTCTGAGGAGAAAAGACACAGTGAAAATATCACTGCCATCAGTCTATTCTTCTTAAAAACATATTTACTATTTTTGAAAATCAAAGCTTTTAATTTTGCTTAGGCTCTGTAGAACTTTTCATTTATTTTAAAAGGACAAAGGCCAATAATTTTCATATTTTTATTCCCCTCTGTATTTATTTCAAGAAGATGGCAGCAATGGAATAATATTTAGAAATACAGATACCATGTTTTTTTTAAGAACCGTATGAAGTCTTCCCATTTGACTAAAAATCTTTATAAGGTTAGTCATTAGGCTTTGGGCCTAAAAAAAGACTGCACTTCCTGTCAAACTGCCACATCATGGTTCCTCTGTATACACCATTTTGAACAGCTGGAGTCATTTTTAGCATGGGGAAATCACTTACATTTAGCCCATTGTTTTACTGTTTATAGATATTGCTCAATTGGGTGTGGGTGTACGTACGTGTACACACACATACTTTCTACAGTCAGGAATCCTCTTGTTGTTTTATTTAATGTTTTAAAAAATATGCCTTTGGTTTTCCAAACCTGATTTGAATTTTGTTAGGTGATTAAAAAGCCACTACTTCAGATGGCATTTATGTGGACATAAAAACTCTTCCTTCTGAGGAGTTAGATTCTAGGAATCTGTCCCAAAATAGAGAGAGCACCATGCCAATTTATTTAGAAATTATTTAAAGGCTTGAAGCAATACACAAGTTGTTATAGTGATGGTTTCTATGCTGCTGTTTCAGATCCATATGCCATTCTGTACTAGGGAGACAAGGTGGGTGAGGTAATATCGTTTATTGGACCAACTTCTGCTGGCGAGAGGGACAAGCATTTGCGCTTACACGGGGCTTCTCAAATGTTTGTCTATCTCACCAGCAGAAACTGGTCCAGTAAATGATACTTCTTTATCCACCTTGTATCTTTAATATCCTGCGCCCAACACAACTACCCCACCACTGCCCAGGTTGTCTAGGTGCAGTTTTGTATTGATTGTGAAGTCTAGCCTCCTACTGGTGGGATCCCTGAACTGCAGTGGCTGATGGTTCTGATTGGACTGCTGCTGCTGTACTTCCACCACTTTGGTGGTGGTTTAAACTTCTTCACACCCTGTGTGCGTGTGTTAACACATCTGGCTGTTGGACATCAGGATTCCTACTTAGCATAGGAGTAGCTGAAGCCCATTTTGTCACAACTACTGATATCCCTTCCAGAGGCAAAAAGAAGACCCAAAGATGTCAAGTATACGTGTAATTTTGGTACAGAGCAGTGAGGAGAACTTTCAGTAATTTTTTTTGCATGGGTTAAAACAGTACCTTCCAAGTCTTTATGGAAAGTAATTGTCCTCTTAGAAACTTGCTTCTCTTGTATTTTAGGAATGAGAGTGACAGGGATTCAATATAGCTGCATAAAACCAGTAGACAGATCCATCCTTACCTGCAAGAAATCATGGGGAACTCGCAACGTTGCACAGTTGCCAATGCCATTAAGAAGAGCCAACACAAAACACTACAGTAGGGAGAGGGGGTGCGATACACTTGTGAGCTCCTTTGAAGTACAGTGGCTCAGGGGAGCTTTTAACAAATAAGAGTTTTGACAATGGCAGACACATTGCTTAAAAAAACCCACCTCTCCTTTCATAGTTACTTGCAGTGCTGGTGTAGCCATGTCTGTCGCAGTGTATCAGAGAGACAAGGCAGGTGAGTGAGGCAATATCATGTATCCGACCAACTGCTGTTGGTGAAAGAGAGGAGCTAGTATCCTAGTGCTAGTAGCACACCCTGTCTCGGATTGCTAAGGTCCCAAGCCACTGTCCACACAGCCCCTAAGGAACTTTGCGGAAAGCCCCTTTTGAACGAGGGTCCTTCCCGTTTTGGGGTGGCTTTTAACCAGTGACTCCCACTGGCAACCCGGGAGCCCGCGGGCACCGAGCCTTGGGGGCTCGCGAGCTTCCGCCCGGGGATACTTAAAATAGCCCCGCCCACTCTCGGGCTATAAGCGGCTCCCGCCACTGCAATGGAGCAGGGAGCCGGCCAAGCAGCTGCTATTTTTGGCTCAGCCGGCTGGATGCGTCAATAGCGGCGTCCCCTTGCGTCACGCGCCGCCCCGCCCAACTCTCACTTTTTCCCTTTCGTTCGCTTCAGCCCACGGGCGGCGGCTGACGCTGCTGCGTTCATGCTAATGAGCCCCCCCCTCCCCGTCTGCGGCTAGCCCAGGCTGCCGCCGCCGTAGAGCTTAAGGTGGCTGCCTCAGGTTCCCCTCGCTCGGCGCGCCTGGGGCGCCCGGGGCTATTTATAGCGCTGCCAAACATAGCTCCCGTGACTGCCAAGGGGAAGGGGGCCCCCAGCGCAGGCACGCGTCCTGGCTGCAAAGAGGGCTAGAGGGGTTGTAGCAGGGCAAGCTCCTTCCCGCTGATGAGAGGCGGATAAAGCCATCCAAAGGGAGCTGCTTCCCTGCACCGTGGCCGTCAGCTTAATAGAGCTTTGAACCCCCGTACAGGGAGGTCAGATGCTGCAGTCGTCCGGGGAACCAGGATAGATGAGGTGCTTCTCTGGAGCGTGACTAAAACCCCACAGGGCAGGGGCTGGGCGGGGACACCCGGACTGTCTCCGAAGGGGCCATGCCCTGCAGGAAAAGGGGATAAAACATGAAGCACAGGTCATACCCTCAAGTCGAGAGCCAGCTTTCCTCCGGCAGAAGGGGAGGTGGGGGCAGGTGTGGCTCTTGCTGGGTCCCTATAATTGTTCCTGTTACGTACGGGCAAGTACTTCTCTTCTTAGCAGGCATTTTCTGCGCGCCTTCCTTTCCTTTCCTTTCCTTTCCTTTCTGTGAGCTGGAGTGCCCACTCCGAGCCTATTTCAGTGGATTAGCATGCAAAGCAGAGACAAGGCTGTGTGACAGCTTCTAGTATTACCCTGGTCTGAGTAAAGGGCACCCCCACCGTCACCCTTGCTCTGCACTTTTTCTCTCAGTAGAGCACAGAGGTATTGACAGCCATGCTTTTACATTGCATAAGTTAAAGTATAATGCGTATAACTCCGTACAATCGGGTTCTTTATTCCCCGCGTACGGAAAGAAACGGTGTCCGCGGCGGGACAGGAACTTTCCTCCCAAAACAATCATTTATTTCCAACGCCTTTAATTAGCACTTTTAAGTGGTGCTGTGGGATGTAAACCAACCGCCCCACCACCTTCCTGACAATTGGACAACTTGTTGCGTGAAGCTGTATGGTTTTGAGAGAAGGATGATTTCAAGGCACCGGCGGACTCCGATTTTATACGGTGACGATTGCTCTGCGGCGCGTAATAAAACATTCTATCAAACAGGCCTGCAGACAGTGAATCTGGTGCTAACAGGCGCTGCTGTTTGTTTGTTTTTTGGGGGGGGGGAGGGGGGTCATCATTTCTAGCCTGTAGAAAATGCTTCCATGGGTCACAAAGAAGGGGAAAAACTGTATCTAGAAAATGCATGAAAGTAGCGATGTCCGTATGTATGTACGTATGCAAGAAAAATCCCCGTACCGTACTGTGGTATAGACACACAACTTAGCAGACCCCACGCAGGCAGAGCAGCACACGTTATTATACAGTGTGCCTGCGTGCGGAGAGCCGCAGAGAGATCCTCTAAGGTTTATGACACGGCGTGGGGGGTGGAGGGAATCTAGTTCTTTGTTTACAGTCTTGCACATCTAGGGGGGTGTACGTGCGGGGGGGGTTGCACCTATTTTGGAAAAGCTGTAACAAGGTGAACCGAGGGAGCTTGTTCCCACCTTAAAATCTGCACTCTTGGTGATGTCACGTCGGAAATTTACCAAAGCAAGAACTGGCCAACTGTGCAGAGAGATCCAGCCCCTCGGATGGCTGATTGGGCGGGCAGCACTGACGTGCACTGACGCTTGGAGACTTTAGGTGCATGTTGGCTGTGGAATACGGAGCCCACATAAACAAAGGCACATTGGAGGGAAGGGCCAGTCTGTCCGGCTTGCTCGCACTGTGCTTTACTAGTACTGTACTTCCCAACAGAGAATAACTAGCAAGTGCTCTGTCATCGGTTGTTTTGTCCGCCGATCTGCCCTTGGGAAACTGTTGTTCAGACGGTTGAATGAATGAAAAAGACATTGCTAACAAGTGAGTATTGATTTTTGTAAAATTCCCCTATTTAATCTTGTCGTTGATTTACAGCCATCTGCAGGATGCCCTCAATCTTCAATATGGACTCCGGTGGAGGGGGCTGGGAGGGTAGATGGAAATAGGAGGCGTTAAACTATTTTGTGTGTGGCTTTCAAATGCAACCTTTTTCCATACTGTATTTCCAAAGTGTCAGTCAGTTAATTCATCACTCAGTGAGTCTCGGATCTGGTTCTGTAAAAGATGCTAACGTGAAATCAACTTTGGGGCAAGAATATGCCCCTGACTTTCTGCTGTAACTTTCACCTGTTTGGGGGACATAGGGTGTCGAAGTTGGGCTGTTAAGGTAAACGTGTGTAGCTGGGACCTGAACTTCCACGGTTACATAGCAGGAGAAAAGTTCTTCATCGTATGTGTTGCTTGGGAACATTTTTCTTTCTCCACCTCCAAGGCTAGCAAGCGGTGCTGGTGTTATAGGCAGCTCTGTAGAGTTCTGTGGTGTCCTATCACTTAGTTGCCTTTGATATGTATTGCTGCCGTGCGCGTGTTATAAGCTTGTGGGGGGGTGGCTTGCAAGGCTACCTGCTTGTTTCATCTAGCGTAGTTATTCTTTTCAGCGGTGATCCTTCGCCCCCCCACCCTATTTACTTAGTGTATACTGACCATCAACAGAGCAAGCTGTCATGCCAGGCGTCAATTAGCAGAACGCGGAAGAGAAAGGAGTGAATATTTGGATCAATTGGAGTTAGATTGAAGATGCGTAGTCGCTGTCTGTGGTATCAATGAAGTCTGGAGATTTTAGGGATGTTAGCGTGGTTTGTTTCACCTGGTAGGGTAAATATTAAGTTTGTGGTTGTACAACTGGTAATGAATTACATGTGTAAGGTGTCACACTATGAAGCAAATAGTATTGGTGGGGGTTTAAAGTCACTCCTGCTTAAAGGAGCTGCGGGTTCTGTTTATTTCACATGTCCCCTTTTAACTTTAGTTGTGCATATTTACAAAACAAAGCGAAAATATATTAGGCGGCGTTCATTTATTGTTAATTAAGATTTCCCTGGGTCAGTGCATCCACTAAAAGCATTTTACACCTCTGTTAACCAGGTTTCTTTCATCTAAAACTCCTTTGGCTTCTTTGATTGTCTAGTTACCTTATTTAACGTGGTTTGTTGTCATTTATGCCCCTTTTTAGAGCTGTCGTTAAAAAGTCACATTTGGATTTTAGGGACTTTCAAGGGAAGGTGCAAAAATGTGCCTTCCCCCTTTTATTCTTCAATAAATGGACTCAGATGTTATTTGGGGAGGGGATAGGTGTTAGAAATCAAATCAATTCCCCCCGTAGAAATAATAGAACAAAATAATTAAAAATAATAATGTAAATAACAACCTGCTTTCAGTAAGTTTTCTTCCCTATAATAACTCATTGGGGGAACTAGTTTATATGACAAAATGCCATAAGGACAACATTTCATATTAGCTCTGACTAGCTCTTTTCTTAAACTATTTTAAATCTGATTTCTTTATTAAAAGGCCGCACAATGTCTCTTACTAAAACAGGCAAGCTTTGTCCTAGAGAAGATCATGGTTTTGTGATACATTTGTTTCAAATCAATCCTTAGCAAATCTGAACATAAAGTCTATTGTGTCTGTTTCAGAGAGCGTACTGGGCAGTCTGGAGTCCTCACTGATTTTCTAAAATCTTGGAAACTTTGCCTCCATTGAATTCCGACACTGTCCACCTTTAATTCCCTCGAAAACGCCTGTAACTCGGCTGAAGGTTTGTGAGCTTAATTTCTTTAATATTCAAAAGAAACAACTTCACACTGAAAGCCAAGTAACATAAGTAAGACACGTGCGTAGATGTGTTCCAAACAACTTCACATTGTGCAACTCACTTCATCGTGTTTCTTTACAAATGAACTAGCTGAAAATATCATTGTACACAGAAATAAAGCGACTGGTGCTCATTCGGTCTGTTTGTGGGGGACTGAAAGACATTTTGGGGGTACACTATGCACTTTAAACATTCACAAACATCAGAGCTCTATGTACTTTAGTGTAATCTCTTTTTTCCCCTGTGAACACGTTTTCTTTGCGCAATAAGAAGTGTGTGCGGCTTCCTAATGTGGCCCGCAGTGTTGTAGAAAGCAGGTGTACAAAGCAGGGGAGAAAGTATGCAGTTGACCAGGCTGAGTATATATTACACTGTTTCATTTCCAGCCATGCCCTGTGTTCAGGCTCAGTATGGGTCATCGCCTCAAGGAGCCAGCCCAGCTTCCCAGAGCTACAGTTACCACTCTTCAGGAGAATACAGCTCCGATTTCTTAACTCCAGAGTTTGTCAAGTTTAGCATGGACCTCACCAACACTGAAATCACTGCCACCACTTCTCTCCCCAGCTTCAGTACCTTTATGGACAACTACAGCACAAGCTACGACGTGAAGCCACCTTGCTTGTACCAAATGCCCCTGTCCGGACAGCAGTCCTCTATTAAAGTGGAAGACATTCAGATGCACAGCTACCAGCAACACAACCACCTCCCCCCTCAGTCGGAGGAGATGATGCCTCATTCAGGCTCCGTTTACTACAAGCCTTCGTCGCCCCCGACTCCCACCACCCCCGGCTTCCAGGTGCAGCACAGCCCCATGTGGGACGACCCTGGCTCCCTCCACAACTTCCACCAGAATTACGTGGCCACCACCCACATGATCGAGCAGAGGAAAACGCCAGTATCCAGGCTCTCCTTATTCTCATTTAAGCAATCACCCCCAGGAACCCCAGTGTCCAGCTGCCAGATGCGATTTGACGGGCCCCTCCACGTGCCCATGAACCCCGAGCCATCCGGGGCCCACCATGTAGTCGATGGCCAGACATTTGCAGTGCCCAATCCCATCCGCAAACAGGCATCCATGGGCTTCCCAGGGCTACAGATTGGCCATGCTTCCCAGCTGCTGGACACCCAGGTGCCATCCCCTCCCTCCCGGGGGTCTCCATCCAACGAGGGCCTCTGTGCAGTGTGCGGGGACAACGCGGCCTGCCAGCACTACGGAGTGCGCACCTGTGAGGGCTGCAAAGGGTTCTTCAAGGTGAGCTGGAGGTGCTGAGAGCGCGTGGGGAGGGTTGGGGAAAGGGTTAATTCACACACTCCAAAGGGATCCCCCTCCTGCGCTCACCCATACAAATGCAAAGCAACAGCCTGGCCAAAGAGCTCAGGCGCAGATCCCACTGGGAGGGAGGGGAGAACCGCAACCACAGAAGGAGTTAGCAGGAGAGGAGAGCAAATGTTTGCAAATAACAGCGCCTTGTGCTCCTCTAAGCCCGAGGTCGTTTTTTTGCAAAACTCCCCGCTGCAATGGGCCAAGACACACTGAGGTCCTTGGTGCCGGCCCCAAATGGCTGCAGGTCCTTGGCGAGAAGTTGCGTGCAGGAGTTGAACAGGAGGCATTTGCATGTGCTAGAAGCTGCCTTCCCCTTCAGATTGAAATTGGTTAGGACAGAGAACCGTGTCTAAGCTAACCAAGTGGAACAGAATTCCCTATGGTAAAATTAAGTGATCTCTTTATTTCACCATCCTGATTGAATAATCTTATCATTTTAAATAGAGAAGGTCTCCAAGGAATGTAAATAATATGAATGCCCACGGATTTGTATTTACTGAGCGTCTCCTTCTCCTTCTCTTGGCATATAAAACACTGCTAGGAGCTGCAAGGTTAGCTCAAATGTTAACGCTATCAATTTTCTTCTGTTAAATGCCCTGGAAAAAAAAGGAAGGGGAGGGGGGAATCCCAGCCATGCAGACACTTTAACTTGATCAGTTGGGGGCTGCAGAATTTAATGGAAAGTAACAAATAATTTGTCATTTCCTTCTCTCTGTGTAGCGCACTGTCCAGAAAAACGCAAAATACGTATGTTTAGCAAATAAAAACTGCCCAGTTGACAAACGCCGCAGAAATCGCTGTCAGTATTGTCGGTTTCAAAAGTGCCTTGCAGTTGGCATGGTCAAAGAAGGTAGGTCTTCAGCGACCCACGGATACACCCTCTCCTTTCCTCTCAGATACACCCTCCCCCACACATACTTTCTTGTTCCCTCTCCGCCCACCCCAGAATTTCTTTGTGTCAGGCCTCAGCTGGGAGAATGATCTCTGATTCCCTGAGAGCCATACAGATTTTTATTTAAATAGGATCCCCTTGGAATAAGAAATAAAATAAAGCAGCATTTTTTACCCTTCTCGGGTGTAGCTCTTTGCAGCCTTGGCGATGTATACACACGAGGCCTAGGTACCTTTAGCGGAGGGGGGGAGGGGGCTGTGTGTTTCACTCTCGTGTGTTATATGTGAGGGGAAAGAACGCTGAACATCCTTTTCTTTCGCAGTGGTACGCACAGACAGTTTAAAAGGCCGAAGGGGTCGCTTACCATCCAAACCGAAGAGCCCCCAGGAGCCCTCTCCCCCCTCTCCCCCGGTGAGTCTGATCAGTGCCCTGGTGAGAGCCCATGTCGACTCCAACCCGGCTATGAGCAGCCTGGACTATTCCAGGGTAAGCTGGAGACAATATTAACATACAGACATAGCTGCAAACACGCACACACATGCCCATATGCAGAGAGAGAGAGAGAGAGAGACTATAACCAACCCCCCTTCACTCACTACACGCTGCAGATGTCGGTCCCGTTTGTTCCACAGAGTTTCGGGACTCTCGTGACATTGTCACGCACTCCTGTATACTCTGAGCACCTGCTTTTCAGCTTCTACACACCCGAGTGCTGGTAGTCCATGCACTGAGTAGTGATCCTGGGGCAAACTGGACTGGGAGTGAGGCAGGAGCATAGCAAGAATATTGTGTGTTATTCCAGCTGCGCGGAAATATAGGAGCTAATGAAAGGGGGGTTATTAAAATACATCCAGTGCTATAATTTTTATTAAGGGGTTACCAGGCTTTCCAGGAGGCTAACACTGGGACTGGCATGAATACTAACTTGCTAATTGTGTTGTGTAGATAAGAGTGAACGCTTCTCAATGCAGGGTGACCCTCTGTTTAGTCTGTATAGAAATGGCAATTTACATATTCAAAGCAACGACCTCATAGCACCATCCCTAATTGAATTAATTGCCCTGGAACATCTAATTTCCTTACTGGTCAGAGAGAGGTTTAATTGTTATAAAAACCTGGCTCCCCTACTAGAAATGGGGTTAGCAATTTCACGGGTTATATATTTTAGAGAACCTCATTAAGTGCTTTTTAAAATGAAATTCCAGTTCCAGGCTAACCCTGACTACCAGATGAGTGGAGATGACACTCAGCATATCCAGCAGTTTTATGATCTCTTGACCGGCTCCATGGAGATCATCCGAGGATGGGCAGAAAAAATCCCTGGTTTCACTGACCTTTCTAAACCAGACCAGGACCTCCTCTTCGAATCCGCTTTCTTGGAACTGTTTGTGCTCCGGCTAGCATACAGGTAAATGTCCAAAATTCAAAAGGCAACTTCTGGATTATTATGAAATCAAATCCTTTCATGGTCCACTGATCTGCGTTTTATTAACTCCTGGGTAATTAGGTGCCTCTTAAATCCTCCATTTATTGCTCTTCGCGTAATTAGTTGTTTAGCTTATCTTTTATTTTTCCCCCTTTTCTCTTTCTCGCCTCCACCTCCCCCCCCCCCCCCCGTTGTATTAATTGCAGGTCCAGCCCAGTGGAGGGCAAGCTTATCTTTTGCAATGGGGTGGTCCTGCACAGGTTGCAATGTGTCCGTGGCTTTGGAGAATGGATTGATTCCATTGTTGAATTCTCCTCCAACTTGCAAAATATGAACATCGACATATCTGCCTTCTCATGCATCGCTGCCCTGGCTATGGTAACAGGTCAGTACAGCTCTACCTTCTTGTGTTTGGTGTTTCAACATCACTACACAGACCATTTGCCCTGTTCTGGTATCCACATTGTCAAACCTGTGATGTCCTGCATCCTTGTCTTTTGCAGAGAGGCACGGGCTAAAGGAACCCAAGAGGGTGGAAGAACTTCAGAACAAGATTGTAAATTGTCTCAAAGACCATGTGACTTTCAATAACGGAGGTTTGAATCGCCCCAATTATTTGTCCAAACTCTTGGGGAAGCTCCCTGAACTTCGCACCCTTTGCACACAGGGGCTGCAACGCATTTTCTACCTGAAACTAGAAGATTTGGTGCCACCTCCAGCAATAATCGACAAACTTTTTCTGGACACTTTACCTTTTTAAGACTCTTCCCATGCACTTAAAGTGAACTTTAAAGAAAATAAACTCGACCTGTCTGAAGGGGAATTCACCTGTGCGCAAAGCAGCACCTTTGGGTGCCAGATTCCCATCCCCAAAACTGTTGCTAACCTCTTGAAGGCAGAACGTGAATGGGCATTTTGGCTCTGGGGCATCAAGGATTCAGATGATGGACAACTTAAATACCATGGTATAAGCTTTTTATTATCGGCTCAAAATATTAAGAAGGACTTCTGATTAAAAAGACGATCATATTTGGCAACGCCGGGCTAAGACTCATATGATGACAAAGTATTAAGGTGACCCACAAGTCTCACCCTCTTAAAGACTAAAGTTTTCTGATGTAAAAGAAAGCTGTAATATATACTAAAAACTAAATGTTGCGTGGGTGGCATGAAATTAAAGAAGGCAAAGACTTGTAAATTTATCAGATGCAGTTTGGCTTTTTAAATTATTCTGTGCCTATTTATGAATAAATATTAAAACCAATTCTAAAAGAAAGAACATAGATGTGTTTGCAAATAAAGAGAATTAAGTAACTCAATGAAATGGGAAAGCATGATGATTCTAGGATGATAATGTTATAGGCACTTGCTATTTCAGTAATGTCTATATTCTATAAATAGTATTTCAGACACTATGTAGTCTGTTAGATTTTATAAAGATTGGTAGTTATCTAAGCTTCAAACATTTTCTCAATTGTAAAATAGGTGGGCACAAGTATTACAAAACCGAAATCTTGGACAAAGGGGCACATAGTGTTTGTAAACACCGTCCAACATTCCTTGTTTGTAAGTGTTGTATGTACTGTTGATGTTGATTAAAAAAAGTTTATATCTTGATTATTTTGTTGTCTAAAGCTAAACAAATCTTGCATGCAGCAGCTTTTGACTGTTTCCAGAGTGCTTATAATATATATAACTCCCTGGAAATTACTGAGCACTTTGAATTTTTTGTTTTGTTTTTTATGTCTAAAATTGTCGATTAATATATTATTTTATGTTTGAGTAATATTTTTAATATTGCCATATTCTGTAGTATTTTTCTTTGTATATTTCCAGTATGGCACATTATACAAGTCACTGCCTTTTTTTCTATGGTGTATGACAGTTAGAGACGCTGAATTTTTTTTCCTGATAAACTCTCTTTCTTTGAGGAAAGACAATTTTAATGTTTACAACAATAAAACCATGTAAACGAATAGAATTTCGTCTTCTTTCTGTCTAAGCGAGAAGTACCAATACCAAAATCCATTACAGATAAAGAAAATTGACTCTGACGATATAGTAATAAAAAGTGAAAAGGAGAACGGATGAGCTGTGTCACTTATTTAGTAATTTGTGGAGATGAATTTGCAAACTCTGAAGGAGGAGCAAGAGGAACACTTAAGACTGAAAGGTTGGTCCAGATTTTATTCTTAGGAGGTCTCTGTCCTTGTATTGAGTTCAACAACTACTTTTAATGGCATAGAAGTCATTTAAATCTTCGTGTATATTGTTTTTGTAAAAGCAAGGCACTTTTATGGATTCTATTTCCGAAATCCTGTACTTTACCTCTTGGGGTCTGTTTGGGATGGGGAGAGAAGTAAAGGGGACAGACGCTGGTGACAATCCCACAGACGTTGTTTTCTGAAGTCTGAAGATTTTTAAAAAAAATGTGTTTAAATATTGTTTACATGAAAATATTTTCATTTTAGGGATCAGTGGAGCCTGGCTTAGAACACTTAGAGTTCTCTTTGAAGAAAGTGTCTGAATAAATAAGACAGGAATTGTCTGCTTTGACTCCGGCTTGCTAGAAATAAGTTATGACGCAGTCACATATTTAGCGACTTTTAAAGTTTAAAGAAAATGAAAGCTAGAAAAGCTAATTTAACTGTTTATAGTGACCCCAAGCCACTTGTATTTCAGTGTGAGACTGAGAAAAGGTCTCTTGTTTCATAGCTTTGAACGGTGCAGGTTGCAAATTGGTTCAGAAACAAAACATGGATTTGAGAAATTGTGAAACAATATAATGTATTTAAAATGTGGCTATTTGAATGATTAGCGCCAACATATTATATGTGGTAAAATTTACAATGAAATGAAAGCTTTGGTATTATGTGCGGGGAATTGAGAAAACTTCAGTCTCTTATGTTAGGGAAGGAAAATGTATGTGGAGATGTATCCCGGAGACTATGCTGAAGTCTATTATTTTCAATTTGTTTTGAATATATTATTTGCAAAGTATAATAAAGAAAACGGATGGACAGATTAGGGAAAAGGAGATAAGACCAGTTTTCCGGGTTTCCAGAAAAGGGGATTTAGGAGCGAGAGATTCTCAATCTATTTTCAGAGTCCAGGAGCGTGGGAGGTATAAGCCCAAGTCACAGCTAACAAACCTTATTAAAATAAGGAAATCTGCTGAGCCCCCGTAGTTAGCTAACTGGAGGCAAAGGAATGAGAAGGCGAGAGACAACGCAGGGGAAATGCGAGTGTGTAGTTTAAACCTATTCCATCACATTGTGCGGCTCAAGACTGCGCAGGTATCATCATCTAGTTATTTCACCTCTTCCCTATTCAGGCTAACAGTGAATCCAGCTGATACCGCACTAGGATGTGCTGTACAGCGTACAACCCCGGTATCACTGAACTCCTGTCCCCGGGGCTGTACCGCAGCGATGCCCCGGGATCTTCATTGTCTTCTCTTCGGATACAGGCTCTCCGATTCTCCGCTTCACCCCACAGGCTGCGCTTGGGCTAAGGTGGGCAGAGGACTGTCCAGCTCCAGAGCGGAGAAGAGACAGGTCCTGTGTCCAGCTTGTCTGTTGTTTGTCCCTAAAGGGAGAAGGATCGGGGGCTCTCTGCGGTACAATCTGCTCTCCCAGACTCTGACTCTTAAGCAATACAGGGGATGCAAAATCTTCCTAATGTCTCATCCCCCGTGTCTCTCCCCAACCCCAGCTGTTTGGGGCCAGGGAACTGAAAGTCTTTGAGCAGGAAGCTTCTGTCGCTGCGGATCAAACTTTTTTAAGTTAGTGCCCTGACCGATTCCTTAAGCAGAGAAAAGGCAAAGGATCGAAAGGCAGGGTCTCTATGATACCCTCACGCAGTCCTCGAAATCCAAGCCGCAGTGAGGTTCTCCAAAGATACTCGAAACTTTCCAGGGCAGTGTTTAGGTTCGGGGTCATTCGACTTCTTATCCCCAAATGCACTGAAACAAACGCTGAAACTATCCCCCCGTTGGGCCAAATTCTGTTCTCATGATGAAGTTATTTCGAATGTACCCAGGTGTACCTGTTTATAACGGAGTTACTCCGGCTTTACCCAGATGTGCATGATATCAGAATATAGCCCAATGCTTTTAACAGATTAATGTTTCTCTGGGTAAATGTACAGATTATGCAGGATACACGTCAACAGAGGGACAATACTATTAATTTATGGAGATACCTATTGTTAAATCAATTTGGGAAGTAAAGTTATTTTTATTTCCTGATGCTGATCGTCTCTCTTAGCATCTCCAAACTGATTTCCTCCGTTTCGTGCGCTTCTTCTGAAAGTCTTTACGCTTCTCATTCTCTGGCACGCCTCTACCGTGACTTTGCTTATTACAGTTACTTTAAATGTAAAGATGCTGTTATGTCAAGAACCACGTTTATATTTAGTTACGGACTCGCATCGGTCTGAAAGCTAGGGCACAAGGACGGAGCTTGTGTTTTTACAAGTGATGGAAGAATTCACTTGTGCCTGTGTGACTTATTTTCTCAGTTGCTGAACACAAATAGCTCAGCCTTCCCTTTTAGGTGCCTCCTGCACATCATTGAAGGACAATAAGTGTGTCTTGGGAGTTATTTTATATCTCTCTGTGTATCTAATACACAAGCTTTCGAGAAGAGAGATCCATTGTCATATGAACACTTCACTTCATGTACACTTTATGTAAATACCTCTAAAAAGAGAGGATTACTTAGCTCCATAATATATAGCTCTGTGCACACAATTAACAATTACGGGAAGAACTTTCTGTGTTTTCTGTGTTGTTATGGATTTGATGTTCCCAGGGAAGTTCTTTGAACTAAAGAAAAATCTCCAGTTAGCCCAAATATGCAGCGACTCTTTCACAGTGACCTTTCGTTGTTCACATACTCCCATCCACTCATACCCCTTAATCCAGAGCTCATCTGTTGCCTCTCTGGCATGGAGGCTGCTGAGCCAAAGCCCTTTGCAACAAGGCCTAGCCTCTTCTGGGAGGCTGCAGACCTAATCACTTTCGGAGGTCAATAGGGGCAAAATATTGCCCCAGCAGGGGACAATATTCTGAGACAAAAACCAGAAGGTGAAGGGACAATATTTTGCAGCTTTTAGTTGATGTAATCTTATCTGTTGTTTTGCATGTGTGCATTGTTCTAAAATGATAGATCCTGGCTATATTCAGCACGTGAAATGCTTCCAATTCTTTACACAGCAACCACTCCTATTTTGCCAGAGCACTTATTTGATCCTGAACTCTGATGGACCATTCCATTGTCATAGTCAATAGAGGGGTGCTGGGCATGTAATGAAAGGATACACAACAAATCTAACAGTTGCTCAAGGCCTAATGTGCTCCCCATCCAACAACCTAACAAATAATACCACGTGCAATAATGTCAGGGATGTATTTCTTTTTATTATATAATTTACTTTTTTGGTTCTCTGTGTGTGTGAGTTTTAAAGAAATCAGGTCAACACCTTTGCACTTACCGGTGGTTATTGGCATATTGTAAACGTCACTCTCTGGTAGCTACTCGGAGTGCATGTTTTGTTCTTAGTTCTATAATCGTATTTTGCAAATCATTTAGATAGAAAACAAAAATCCTAGTGTGATTCCTCAGCCCCCCCAAACCCTCATAACTGATAATAAGTTTAAGATGATGAGGCAATACATCTTAGTGGCAATCTTTTAACATGTCATCAACCATTCGCATGCCTTAGCTCGAAGAGACCCCGATCTTGCTTCCATCGAAGGCAATGGCAACCATCTCATTTACTTTAAAGAGCGTAGGGTCTGCCCATAAATCGTTGATGTACCAGCGTGCCTGCAAGTGTGGCCGGACTTGTGAGCATGTGCGCTTCATTCTTTTGTCCTGTGGATGTTCCATCGCCTTCTAACTAATTTTTCAGACACTATCACAGATCTTAATAGTCAAATGAAGCCTTTCAGGCATTGAGAACGGAGGGAGAACTCAAGCAGTCTCTGGGATGATACTCATCAGAAAGGAGGTGCCACACCTGTACGCATACATTTCCAGAAGCGTGAGTATACACACCAAGAGCGAAACTACATTTATTTTTTTGTTCGTTGTTTATAATACATCGTCACTGTGCAAATAGCATCGCTTCAGCTATGCCTATAGGTCATGTTGCTTCCACAGCAGCAGCTATGTCATATGTCACAATAACTCGGATGGTTATTGCAACAGAATGGAAAGGATACTGGTTTGCCAGGCTTGGGAAGAGTTTCATCTTCTACTCAAGGCTTATTCTCTGTAAATACCCTTAAACAATCCGGAGGTCACTGACTTTAATGGGAATCCCAGGACTAAAACCCGGCGCACCATTTTGAAAATATAGGGGATAACCATCAGTGTCATTATAAAAGAAGCCAGGAAATTCAGGTTTCATCTTGAAATGCCGTCCTTACAACATATATGGGTCTCAGTTTTGTTCTTAGACAGATGGGGCTTATTGCCACATACTCTGTAAAATCGGCAGCTGCTTGTGCATGCATATGCACTAGATGGTTTTATGTATATGTGGCGACAGGCACCCACCTACTAGGAGCAAGTATAAAACAAATGCAATTACTCACGGTGCAAACACCCCTGCAATAAGGACAGGACGCTAAAGACGTGTAGGAATCTATTCTCCCCTGGGTACCACAAGGAACTTCCATTAAAGTGAATGGGAGTAATGCACACATTAAAGGGAGGATGCCATTTCAGGTTACTTCAGAGCAGTTGTTTGAATTTAAATGTTACATGCTAGTATAGACTGGAGTTTATATCCCCGAAGCATTTTAATAATAATACACAAATACAGACAATTGCCAATAATTTCTGTGCACATTTACTATATGTTATGCGGGCTCACCTATTTTCAGGATTTTCAGAGTGCCCTATAAGGCAAGTAAAAGAGCTTATGAGACTTCACGTCAATTCATTATAGTCTTTTAAGCATATTTCTTTAGTGATAGCCATAAACTGACATGTGCAGCACACACACCTGGGTAAAGTGAGTGAGGTTGCATTTACTCATGCACGCACACGTTTATGTAATAGGTATTAAGCCTTTTGTCAAGTCCTAAGCATATCGGAAATGATAGCAAGTCCTTAAACATCTGCCAAGCGTCCAGCTAAATCTATCGCTGAAAGTTTTTGTTAGACATAAAAAGCGATCCCATTTTCAGTAGGGGAAAACTGTCTATTTGATCAAACGACAAAACACTTGCAAGTATAAGGAATGGATTACCCCGCCCCATAAATAACAAGAAATATAAATGCTAAGGTGGAGAAATTATGGCAATCGATTGGATTTCCCCCACTGCTTCTTTATCATCAACTATTATTTCTGTGATCGGAGAAAGAAACAAAGGCTGTGGACAATACAAGCGAGCACAGCCAAATTGTGCTGTGATTCGAGCTCAGCTATTGCAGGGCTCTGCTGCTGTGGGGGTGACAGATATTTGGTAAAGGATTGTTTTACTTCCAGCAACTAGGGAAAGTGCCTGTCCCACTTCCAGCTCAGAGGGCTCGCACAGGGATCTAGCGCTGATGGAGGATGCTGTCATCTTTAGTAGGCAAACGCCGAGCGCTCGTGCTTATTATGGGGGAGTTTGCTGTGGTGTTAAAATGTGAGGCGGTGTCAGACAGAGGAACAGGCAAAATGTAACCCTCCGGGCTGCTGTGGAGAAGGAGAGAGAAGAGAGAGACCGAACTTGAGTTAGATGGGGAGGGAGATGAGCCGGGCGAGGAAAAGAAAGAGTGGGACAACTGGACACTGGGAAAGGGGCGGGGAGTGGCGGAAAGAAGGGACAGGAGAGAGCAGACGGGTAGGTTCAGTGGGAGGAGAAATTACGTGGGGTAATTGAGAAAGAAGAGGGAGAAAGAGGTCGGAGAGGGCAAAGAGATGGGAGAAAGCAAGAGACGGGGGAAGAGAGAAGCAAGGGGTCTTGTGGGGTGGAGGGTAGGGAAGAGGGCACCGAGTCCTAGGGGGAAGGAAGGAGAGATATGGAGATTGACCCGCTGGAAATGGGGGAGATCAGAGACAGCCGCTGACCCTGAGCCTGGGGTGGACTTGGAGGAGGCAGAGTGAATCCGAAGGAACTCAGGCATGTGTCTGGGTCTGGTGATCCTCTTCCCATTCAAGTTTCCTGCGGACTTCAATGGGAGGATGGAGCCCGCGGAGCAGAGCTGTGAACAGATGTCAGGATAGACACCAGCTGACAGTGGGTATCTGGGCACAGGGGACAGCAAAAGGGGTATCACCGGGGAGCGGGTGTCATGCTGAGAGCGGGAGACGAGGAGCCAGGAACATGGGTCTGTGCCTCACTCTGCCAGTGACCACTGGGAATTGGCTGCACCCTTAGGTGCCTCCCTTCCCCCTCTTTTTAGGATCATAATTGGGGCCCTTTGATTTCCTTTATGTTCGGTCCCGTCTAGTGAACTGGGCGCCTGGAGTTTGCCTGGGAAGGGCCTCTCCGGGAGCGGCGGGGGTGGAGGAACGAGGCCGTCCTGCGAGGGAGGAAGAAGCAGACACCCGGGGAGACTGGCGGTGGGTCGCTACCCCACAGCGGTCTGGGAGCAGGTGTCAGGCACATACCGACCAGCGCGGCTCGTTGTCACACGGGCGGAAGTGGGCCCCTGACGCCCAAGGAAACCCACGGGCCCTGAGGCAGCACCAGGCTGCGGCGCTAGACCCCTGCAAGTCCCTCACATCCCCCAGCGTCCAGAGGTGGGAGCTCAGCGCCCCCTTGAGCTCCTGTGCCGCTCACCCCCCTCCGCGCCCACGTGCTCCGCTGGGAGCTGGCCCTTTAAGTCTGGCAAAGAGAAGCCGCTGCCTGCCTAGAGCAGCCATTTTGTGGCTGGCTCCATTAGCCATCGCCTTTCCTCGCGGCTCCTGGGCGCTTGGGTGTGGTCGGGAGCGTCCCTTGGCTGGCTCGGGGCCCGGAGAACGAGCGGGCCGGTGCATGAGCCAGGCAGGGGACTGACTCCCGCAGCAGCGCCGGGCGCGGGAGCCTACCGGCTGCCCGGTGCCTCTGCAGCAGGGCAGTGGGAGGGAAGCGGACAGTGTGTAAGTAGCTGGGGGCGGCGGCTGTCCCGCTTTAACGCCGGGTGGGGAGGGAAGAGGTTGGGGAGAAAAGGGCCCCTTGAATGGGGGAGAGAGACCGGCTGCTCCTTAGTTTGTTTCTCCAGCCCCAGGGAAAGGCCGAGGCAGGCAGCGGCGTGCAGGTGTAGTTCAAAGAACGCAAACATCAAGCGGAGCATCAAGTTGCAAATTGGAGGAGTGACTGTAAAAGCGCTTTACCAGGCCGTGTCTATGGGCAATACAAACATTTGCACTCTTTTTACCCCCAGTTTCCAGGTCACTGTCTTAGCTATTGTAGCTCCATAGCCGGTGATGGAAGTTCTCTCTTTCCTGGGAGCAAGTTGTCACATGATGGTAGAGGAAGAAAAGCTCCAGCCAGGCCTGAGCTGGCCCCGAAGTCTCCTTTTCTCTTGCACCCACCACTTGAACTCCTTAGGCCTGATTCTGACCTTATTCATGCTAGTATCACTTCATTGACTTCAGAGGAGTCATGAACTCTGTATCCTGATGTGTAAGTGAAAGGAGATCCAGGGCTGTTAGCTTGATTAATCTTTCTTTAAAAGCCACACTTCCATTTCCAGCAAAGTCCATACAGCGTTTCCATGTGAAGGCAGTGGATTGTCTTTGTCTGCCTCCTTCCAAAAGACAGTGGAACGCCTAGCTGTGTCTACTTTGGAAGGATGATGGGGTTACACAAATATATTAATTTACCAAGTTTATTAGAATTTGCGCATTTGACAAAAATATGGTGGATTTAGGTCAGGTGTTTGCTTTTACAATAGATTCTGTTCCTCTTTAACATTTAATTTAAGCTTCATTTATCTGAGGGCCAGGGCCGGCGCTTCCACTAGGCGACCCTAGGCGGTCTCCTAGGGCGGCAGGATTTGGGGGGTGGCATTTTGCTGTCCTCGGCAGCAATTCAGCAGCGGGGGTCCTTCTGCTCCGCATCTTCGGGGCGCTTCGGCGACGGGTCCTTCACTCGCTCCGGGACCTGCCGCCGAAGCGCCCCGAAGATGCCGAGTGGAAGGACCCCCGCTACCGAATGCTCTGAGGAGGAGCGCCGCCGCCTAGGGCGGCAAAAACCCTGGCTCCGCTCCTGCTGAGGGCCTAGGGCCACCGAGAGCAGGTTCGGGCCCTGGTGAAAATTTTTTTTCGGGCCCCCGCCCCCCCCCAAGCAAGGGTGGACTGGCTAAACAGGGCCGGGGGGAGGGGGAAGGGGGAAGTTGGGGAAGCCGGGCCTCGGGTCCCCTTCCAGACCGCCGGGCCCCAGTAATTTGTACCGACTTTCCCCCCCCTTCCCCCGTCAGCCCTGTGAGGGCCTGGGTAGTATAAAAGTATGCTTTGCATGTATTATGCTGAGTCCCATAAAACTATACTTGTCTGCAGTTATTCTGAGATAATTCACAATTGGTGACTTAGGGACAAGAAAGTTATGCAACGTTTTCTGAGACTGCCTTTTTAAGATGAAGTATTGAAAAGATATATTACTGTAGGCAGATTCTTACAGGAGCTTTATTAGTTTTGGAATGCAACCAGCAATGCTTGCTTTATTAATCCTTTACTTAATTACCATAATTGCCATAGGATGTACAGTTAGAAATAAGTCAGTAGGAATTCATGTTTGATGTAGTCAAAACTTGAAGATCCCTGTTCTGTGTACTTACTCCTGTGCCCTCTCAGTTGTAGGAATCCCTGGGTTGGCTGCATACCTCAAAACATATTTGACACACCTGTGGCTCATTTTTAAGTATAAGAAAAATAAAATCCATAACTGCAAAATCTGTCCTGGCAGGGGTGTTAGCCCTAAATAACCTTTACAGCTGGTTATGGTGTGGTGGGAGATATTGGTATTCATTAATGTTTTGACATGTTTGACATTTTGTATATGGTGTGCTGCTTTGTCTCTCTGCCTGATTTTCTTTCTTTCTCTCTCTCTCTCTCTCTCTCTCTCTCTTTTTAAGTAAAATATAGCTTTTGCCAGGTTGGTGTGGTGGGCTGGGCTGGAGACAGTGAGCTCGGTCTGAAAAGAAATGTATGGGATTTAAGCTTTGTTTTTGTTTTTAAAATGTGTTTATGTAAATAACGGGATTATTTCTATTGAACATGACATAACTGTAAGCAGAGCAGTTCCTGTGACGAAAGAAGTGATTTGTGTTTTCTTTCAAAAGTAAGACATATCTATCATGAACCATTGAAAGACTTGAAGGCAATGGATTATGCATATCTGAAGTTTGATGTAGATGCTCTATAAATATGGTGTTCTTATTACCGAAAATCAATTTAAAGTAGGGAGTGCTATTGTAAATACATTAGGATGATCATACTCACAAAAATTATGGGTTTGTCAGCATTTGAATCTCAAATGCACCCTTTTCTACAAGCTAGGTAGCATACCTGACCAATAAGTGACTTTTTTCATTGTAAAGGATTGATTGTGGATTACAAACTCACAAATACACCTTTGCTGAGTAGGCTGCAAATATGCTGAGATTATGTCTAGAGTGGTTGTGTGGGTGTATATTTGTTCTTTTTATAAGAAATGAAACCTAATTTGTGTAGGATCAGGAGGTTGATCTGTAATCCTGAGTGTGATAGAAGAATTAGTGTGACATTTTTGGCCCTTTTATTTTGATACTTAACCTATATTGTACATTTTAGAGTAAAGGGATCTTTGAAACAATGTAAGAGAGTAATTTTAACCTTTATGCATCTGCCCATTTATCAGAAAAGATATTGTAATAAAATAACACATTCCCCCCTATATATAGTGCTTTTTATTCACATTTCCTTCACAGAGTATCCATGGAAGAAACAGAATCCAGTGCCTCTGACAACCAGTCCCTTGTAATTTTTAAAACATAGTGTGGGCATGGTTGTGCATGTATGCTTGACTGTAGTGCTTGTGAGAGATGTACCTCAGCCCTGCGGATGGAAGTACTTTATCAAAACAAACAAAACCTTCTCAATACAGTATTGTCACATAATGTGTCCATTCAGTTACACTTAAATGAATAGAATACATTTTCAACATTCAATATCTACTAGCCCTATTTTATTTTGTTTTCTAAAACAACACACCCATCCAAAGCTTTAGACAGTCTGTCATTACTTAAAATCACATACAAAATAATACAGTATAATACAGTCACCCACTCAAGACCTACACATTGTCAAAATTTAGCTGTAATCCAGTAATAAAACAAACAAAGCAAAAAATCATTGTTTGTGCTCCCACCCTCCACAAAAGTCTGGGCAAAGAGATGCGACTTGTGATGTGCCTAAAATATTAAGGGAAAAAGTGATTAGTGGTACATTAGTTACTGAATTAAAGGGTTGTGCTATTTTGGACCTAGAGGTACGTAGGTAAAATATCCAGAATGGAGGGGCTCTCATAGACAAGTCCAGTGAAGGGCAGCAAGGCATACTGTTAGGCTCACTTTGATTTAATATCTCTATTAATGGTTAAAGTATCTCCTTTAAATCAAGAACAGTCTCTGCAGAAGAGAAGAATAAGGGGGGATTTGATAGCTGCTTTCAACTACCTGAAAGGGGGTTTGAAAGAGGTACCAGATGACAGAACAAGGAGTAATGGTCTCAAGTTGCAGTGGGGGAGGTTTAGGTTGGATATTAGGAAATTTTTTTTCACCATTGGTGAAGCACTGGAATGGGTTACCTAGGGAGGTGCTGGAATCTCCTTCCTTAGAGGTTTTTAAGGTCAGGCTTGACAAAGCCCTGGCTGGGATGATTTAGTTGGGAATTGGTCCTGCTTTGAGCAGGGGGTTGGACTAAATGACCTCCTGAGGTCCCTTCCAACCCTGATATTCTGTGATTCTATGAACAGCCTCCCCTTCCAATTCTCTCAAACAATGCCTCCAAAAAGAGCCTACAAGAAGGGGCAAGCTTTGCAGCATGTCTTAAAGGCCAAAAAAGATGGGCTTTGCTGGATGAAGGTTGAAGAATAAATTGTGGAGTTGAGTTCCCCTTTGATAATGTTCTGCCTCCATCCTCCACATCTAGGGAATGTGACCTTGAGAGACTGAGATGTTCTCTGTAGTTGGATTATAACATGGGGAGTGAAGTAGTCTCTAAAATACACAGCATCCAAATTCGAGAGGTCTTTATAGATCAAAACCAATACTTGGAATTGCACCCAGAAGCAAATTGGAAGCCAGAGCACACGTGTCATTCATGAAAGAACTATCACTATGTAAGCAGGCAGTCACATTCTGCACCAGCTGAAGTTTCTGAGGTGGACTCCAGGTAGAGACCCAAAGAATAACTCTAATTTAGTCTGGCACTCACAAACGAATCAATAACTGTGACTGCACTATAGTTGTGGCTATGCAAGTTAGAGAATGTGGTACACTGTATGGTATAGTATCTGCTGTAGTGTGTGGCTGTGTAATAGCTGTGTGTTTATTTTAACATGCTCATAGGTAACTGCTAAGTGTAACAGTTTTGAATGAAAACTATATGCGGACACTTATTTCCATAGGTGATGAACGTAAATGGTATGCAAAACCTTTTCTCTGTGCCAAATCTGTGAGATGGACTTGGCAGAAAGTTCTGCAGGTGATTTAGTAACTATAATATACCACTAATCACTTTTTCCCCTTAACCCTGATGTTGCTAATTCTGTAGGATTATTTTAAATGTTATTCTCTTTAAGAATGTTCCTAACTTTGTAAGGTCTGACATTTTTTTCGTCCCACATATTTCTCCTGTTTTTATCTCCACTTACTTCTTGTCAGCTGCCATGACAGCTCCTTACCTCCAGGTGGAAGGGCAGGTGAGCAGCTTTCTCTGGAAATGATGTCAGGGTTGGTTTACTTCATGGAGTTGCTAGGAATGGATGCTTTATGAGCAGTTTGGTCTGTACGCTTTCCCTGGGGTCTGAACTCATCATTACTATGACATGCTCAGCTTCAGTGGCCTGGGGTCTGGGATCATAAGTCCACCCCCAGTTTGCAGTGAAATTTATTGCCCATCTGCGTCCAGGCAAGCTAAATTAGTCTATTGGCATTAAAGCAGGGGTGCTGGAACAGTTGTTATAGTGGGGGGTGCAGAAAGCCATTGAACCAAACTGCAAATGCTGTATATAATGGAACCACTTCAAAGTAGGGTGTGTGGCAGCACCCGTAGTTTCAGCACCTATGCATTAAAGGATCAGTTTGAAAAGTAATGTTCGGAAGGTAGCCTTACAAATTCTGCTCTTTGTTATCAGAATGTGAAGCTATAAATTCTGCACACTGGTTTAAAAATTCCTTCTAAGTATCAGCATGTCTCCTTAATTATTTGGAGATTTAGGGTAAAAAATGACTTAGAATCCAAAGTGTCTTCTGCAATTTTGAAAATTGTATCATTTCCCTTTATATGAAAAGTAATTTTAAGTTACACTAGGAGTGTTTGTATGCCTGAAGAGACTTCTATTATAAGATTACCAATGAACATGGTTCTAATTTCCAAAGTTAGGGTTTAGGGAATTAAAATAAAAATGTTGAATGAATTGCATTTTCCTGGTTAAAAAAAATATTGAGCACAGATACACCACTGTCCTTAACTGGAGCCCATGAATAGGATGAAGCCATATCTATATCTGCTTTCTAGAGTGCATTTTTTTCTAAATCTTTATATTTTGAACAGATTGACAAAATAAAACAGTATAAGCAAAATGGCATAAATGAAGTTGGATAACCATAAGAAGGTGCTGGTGTAGGTATCAAAATAAACAGGATGACATCATGGTTATTTAGCATTAACCTGATGATCATGGTTATCTATTAATTTGCTGATATCTTCTGGGTCATCAAAAAGAAGGGAGCTACAGTTTCAGAAAGCAAGGGGCTCGGTGTAGGCATCTAGTCATTGTTAAGAAATTTTTGTATCCCTGGAAAGGTTTGTGTCATGCAGATTTCTTTGTAAATTTTAATTCTGGAATAATATTCCCTTTGTGAACAGAAAACATACATGCAATTTCTGGGAACATTTATAATATGTTTTAGATGCAGGTGAACTAAGTATTCAGTTAGTATGAAAAATGCAATATTTATTCAGGAAAGTTACGTAAATAATATGAGATTTTTTTTTATATGGAAGAAATCTTGCCAGTCAAGCTCAATCATTTTTTATAATTATTTACAAAGTTAGTGGATGAAAGGGAACACATTAGATGTAATATATGTGGACTTTTGATACAGTGCCTCACAAAATCTTACTTCAAAGATTAATTCAAACTGGCTAGGTTAGGATACGAGCACTTTCACGTGAATGAAAACAACCGAAGAGCGATAAATAAAATGGTAAGTAAGATAAACAACAATGTATCGAGTTGTGAGAGGTGTAGAATGGAGTGTTACAGTGATCAGCATCTTTATAATGATTTCAGAGAGAAGAGGTGAACAGAAACTGAATTTAATTTGTAGATAATACATTACTTGGGAGGAGTTGCAAACATCAGTGAGGACAGATAAATAATACAAAGGGGACACTGAGAGGTTAGGAATATGGATCTTGCTCTTGTAAGCAGATCCATGTGGAGTCACACTGAATGCAGTAAGGTGTTCCGTATGGTCTGCCTCAGTGGATCTGATTGAGGTCATGGTCAGGAAATAGATTTAGATTTTTTTTTTAAGGTTGATTCTCGTTTTGTTAGCTGGTGAAAAATAAACACAAAACAGACATTTAGTGGGAGGGAGATGTATGGAAAGTAGTGATGTTAAATCAGAGCTAAGAGTGAACAGCAAGTTTAATTTGTGTTTGTAACTTGATACGACGACAAAAGGAAAAAGGCAAATATGATTTGTAGTTGTATGTGCAAAGGCATTGTGGGACAGACCCGGGCAGTGATAGTCCTTATCTATATGAGGAATCTGTACCTGCAGAAATATTGTAGTCTGTCCTGAGTATTTAATTATTAGAAGATGTCAAAAAGTTAGATGGAATTTGGGGAAGAATAATTAATTAAAGCAATTGGGGAAGAGTAAAATAAATAAAGGGCCTCAATGGCATGCCAAGATCTGTGCCTTAAATGAGTAACCTTAAAAATGGGTAAGTATTATTGTATGTGTGATAAGGTTGCAATACTAGAATAATTTTGCTTCTACTGCCTTCAGTCCATTTCCTGCCAATGCTTGCTCTATATTTTAGAGCTTGCTTCCATTAAAGTCAGTGGTTAAAGTATTCTCTGCTTCCCTAAAGGCATGTTTCAAACACTATTAGACTATAGTAAGGCACTACTCCGTGTGAGTAAAGGTGGAATAATTGGACTTTTAGTGAATTTTCAAAACCAGATTTGTTTTGGAGTTAAATATAAAAAAGTGATGAAAACAAGCAGATACCTTTTTTTAAGGCATTATCCTAAACCAGAAAAACATACATATTCATTTAACAATTAAGGTCCAAACCTAAGGAGCTTTGCTTGCATGGGCCCTGGCACCTACATGGATACCTATTGAATCAATAGTGCTCTCTGCAGGGGTCTGTCTGCATAGATTTTTTTCAAATGTATTTTATATGTTCTTTAGTATAAGGGCTTTAATTAGAAAAAGTCTTTCAGATTGGGATCATGTATGACTATGGAGACTATTTCCTGCCAACTTATAAACCTCATTACAATAGGATTTTTAAATGGAAGCGTTAATACAGCCTTGAATATAGTATTGCAAAAACTGTCTGTATACATTTTCCCCTGTTGATGTTCAAAAAGACCTGTTTTCAAATCTTGCTAGTCACAAATAGGAATAAATGTCAGTTTCCCCCTAGTCCCTACTGGACGTCTGTCCACATCAACAATAAAAAACCCTCTGCCACATGGTTTGGCACAGCTAGGCACAGTTGGCAGCTTCTCCTCAGCAGAGGGCTGGGACTGGAAGAACAGATGTGTTGCAAGTCTGCTTTGTGGTGCATTGGCACAGCTGTGTGGGAAAGCTTGTACAACAATTTAATGCATTAGTTTGGCCCAGTTTGCAGTTCTACAGCTAGATTCTCATGTTTCTAAGCAATAGAAGTGAAACTACATTTTTTTAAAAAAGGTAAGGAAGTGATATTGTGTGTCAATGTTTTTTTTTCTTTATAGCACTTGTAAATAGGAACATTGTAAATAGATGAAACCACACAGAGTGTCTTTAATGAGCATCCATTGCTTAAATGTTTTTGGAAGATAGTGAGAAAAAGGGAGCATGTATTAATGGAAAAAGTATGTATCAGTCAAACTGCTAATGAGAGCAACTTCTGTTTGAAGCGATGCTCAATGTACTGTGCACATTTGTTGAAAACAGAAGAAAATCATTGTTTGAAAGTACTTTATTTTTTTTAACTTTTGGTGTCACTGAATGCCTTAAGTAGTGTTCTGCTAATATCATAAATGCTCCCACAGTTTCTTTGAGTCAAAAGGATCACGGATCTGGACTGGGAAAGAATGAAAGTGAGGAAAGAAAACTTCATAGTATGCTCCCTTCCTCATTTCTGACCCTTCTAGGGGTCTGTGACACTCACCCTTTGCAGATTGGGAGATGGAGGGACATGTGTTGAAAGGCCAGTTGGGTGCAAGTTACTGCTTACTAAAGTCATGCTACTGGTAACACTTAGGTGCATGGTTAACTTTAAGCTTGGTGAATAATCCCATTTGAAGTCAGGGGAATTGCTCACAAATTTAAAGTTAAGCATGTGCACAAATTCCTCTTCCATGATGTCGAACTTCATGGAGGGGGATTCTAGAGGCAGTGGTTGTCAAGTGAATTTGCAGTTTGGCTACTGATGGGGCGGAGGGGAACTGTGAGGGGAAGCAAGGTTTCCATTGATTTAGGGGTCTGAAATCCATTGATTTAGGGGGCTGAAACTCTTGTTACTTCCATGAGAAGGGGGACCCTGTGCCCATTACAGGAGAATGAGGGCAGGGGTGGGGGGACTCCACAAATCAAATTTGTGGAG
The DNA here is from genome assembly GCF_011386835.1 of Chrysemys picta bellii. Lineage (NCBI taxonomy): Eukaryota > Metazoa > Chordata > Testudines > Emydidae > Chrysemys > Chrysemys picta. Next base: position 30,130,541 of record NC_088801.1, on the reverse strand, counting down.
TTTTCTAGCTTCTACATAGGGGAGCTTGGAGATTCTTAAGATTTTGCTGGTCTTATTTACAATATTTTAAATTTGCTACATTAATATGTGGTTTTACATCTACTATAAATAGATGAAAATGTATGATTTTGTTTGTTTGTTACTCATCCTTTCAGACTGTGGTAGCTGTGAATCATCAGATGACCTTCTTTAGGTGGCATGTGGTAGACAGTGCTGTTAGAGTACATCTTATTTTTCTGAATCCTCCACAGATAGCTGAGATAGCAAACCTTGGCAATATGCTTGCCTCCTTTTAAAAAAAAAATCTCATTTGGAAGATAAGACATGCAGCTTTCCACTACAGAGCAAGGGCAGTCTGCCATTATTGGTTTAGACTGTAGGGCAAGTTTAGTGGTATAGACACACAAGCTATGGAAAATGTCCTATGAAAATGGAGTGAAACTCGGTGACTGGGTGGTTGTTACTGTGACAACACAGCATTTTCTATGTAGTCAAGACGGAGCATTTACCTATTAAGGAAAAAGTGTGTGAAATATATTTGCCTTTGCTGTGACTGACTGAAATTTTGTCTCAATTTTAATCAAGCAAGTTAACACCCAGGTAAAGTGAAAGCTTTACTTTCAATTGCCTGTCCATGTTGTAATTTTAGGGTTTTTCCTGTATCATGACAGTAGTTAGTCTCATGTGTCAAAGGCTGTTTCCATAATTATGGTTTGCCTAATGGTCCTTTTGTTATGATTCATAGGCTAATAGAAGTCAGAGATGGAAAAAGCCTATTAGATTATTGAGTCAATGCCCTGCAAATGCAGGATATAATCTCCTAGATAGAAGATGTATCAGGTATTATTAAAGAGATTCTACACTTGATCTTAGCTAAATAATGGGTAAGTAGTCATCAGAGTTCCTTGGATGGTGTAATAAGGATTGTTTCCTTTCAGATTTTGTATATATTAAATACATTTACCATTTAGCATTTTCATATATTGTCTGTAGATGCACACGCAGTGTAAGGGAAAGAGCATATTTCTTACAGACAGCAATGTGCAAAAAGTCCATCAAATTTTGCTCAAAATCATTTATATTGTGCTAGGTTAAAGCAGTTTTAAATATTCTACTTTGCCTAGTGGAAGAGGAAAACTGAGGAAGAACAAATCATCATCAGCATGTGAGTCAACACTAGAGCTATATGAAATGCAGCTGTTTTATTTTGTAGGGCTTTGTGCAACCTTTTTTTTTTTATTTTGATCCAAGTGTGTTGTACCCATCTGAGTTTCAGGTTCAAGTGAGCCTAAAATCTTAAAATAAAAATTAATTTAAAACATCATCCTTCACCTGGTTCTATAATAAAGCTATTGTGAAATTATAATTTTTCCATGGTTTCAATGCAAAACCATAACTGTGGCCCAAGTTCACTCCAGCCTAGCCGACGTTTCTTCAAAGCTGAGCTCAGAATCTTCTGGGGTTTGGAGGTTCACTGCAAATATTTGCCTAACACCAGTGTTCATTTGTAATGAAAGAGGTGCTGGGGCTCAAACAATATTTTCACTTTCATAACTGACACGGTAAGCCAGAGGTGCTGGGGCTATGAACTGCCAAGTCTTGAGGTGCCAGGGCTCAGCCCTGGCAAGCCCCGGCACAAACTAAGCAATGCCGAAAACTAGGCAACAGAATAACGTAGGTTTCCATTTTCCCCCTCCTGAGGTTAGTCTATTATCTTCTGGTTTTCCCTTTACATATTTACAAGCTTTTCTCAACTTATGCTCCCCAAACCTTTATGAACAAAAGAGGGCATGTTCCATAAAATGTCTAAGAATGGGGAAGAGACTATTGTATAAATACAGCATGATTACTCTGTAAGTGGTGAAGACCCCTAGTGATAGACTGTGCTTAAACCCATGATTCTGCTCAACCCTGGTAACAGGAAAATCCTTTGACCACATGAGAATCTTTGAAAACTTCTTTTTGTTGTCCATTTTCCACTTCTCAATGTTTAGACAAATGCTTGATACTCAGTGTATTGCTGGTAAAATCTTCAACAATGAATACCACCAAAACCATGAAGTGATGATGAGATTTGTTTTAATAGGCAGCTTCCGTAAGTTCATGTCATACTTTCAAAGCATCAGGCTACATTGTTCACCTGCAGTGCAATGACATAATTTATAGCTGATCTGTTTTGTGGAGTCTGAATATTCTCTGACCCTTTTATGTATATATGTATGTATGTATTTGATGATAGCAAAGTTCTGGAGAAAAAAGTGATTGCCATTCTGGTTCAATATAGCTTTTATTATTTTTCAAGTCTGATAATGTAAATATGCAATCTCCTTTAAAAGAAAGGAACATACATGCAGTCTCTCACAAAACCATATATTGTGATCTTTTTGATTGGGAAATGCATAAAATACTTGTGCATATGAAAATATTTTAAAATGAACAGATGTCTTTAATGAAGGTAGTTTTTTTAGTAACTGCACTTGAGCAAAACATATTTTTGGAAATAAACCAGAATATGTAAAGAACTAAATGCAAGGAAATAATCTTAAAATGATGATGTTTTGCAGCATAGGCATGAAATTTGGTTTTGTAAAATAGTTTATCAAAATTTTATATTAAATGGAAGGTTTTTTTCTTTGTTTGAATTTAACATTTCCCTACAGTGTTTGCCACTGTTTGGAAACCAGAGGGGAAACTTCAGGCAACCTGAAAGGAGTAACAAAATTGTCTTTCTATAGTTAAAGCTGTATCATAAAGTTTAGAGACTCAGATAGCAAAGTAACTTTCCCTTTTTAGAACTGGAGCACAATATCATAGTATTCTACATTTAGTGAAGGAGAAGATGAAAGCTGGGAAAGACCAGGAATTTTGAGTCTTTCATGATTATTCAGTGCTGATCATAACTCAGTTTGACTTTAGAGGAAGGTAATATATACTTTGTCTGTTGTGAGAGAAGATACATACAGTGAATCACTCATTAGGCATGATTTACAGGGTTTCTTTGGGTTTTCTCAGGGTCTTAATCAGACCTTCTCAGATGTATTCTGCTCATTTTGATTTGGTGTGGGGTATGAGTGGGAATGTCATCTGACTTAGGTAAGATGCATGTGTCTTTTCAATCTATGAAGAACACATTCTGGTCTTTACATAAAGTATGCAGAGACAAAAAGTAATAGAGGAAATACTATTGTCTGTGTCCCACTGATGAGGAAGTTTGGTCTCCATCATCTGACTTGTGACTAGTGCCTGGTGATGTTCCCAGCTGTGTCTATGTTTTGGGATCAAGGAGCTCAGAAGAGCCATATAAAAATCCCCATCCAACATCTTGTACAATAATATGAAAAGCGACGAGAGATCTGTGTGGTTCCCACGGCAAGAGGAGAAGTTGTCTTAATAGTGTAGCATCAAAAAGAAGCGTTCAGCACTCTCCCTGGAATTAAATAGGTCGAAATACTTAAGACTGAATAACCAGACTGTTAAGACTTGGGGTCTTCAGTGGTGGATTCTTGAACAAATGTCTCTGGCATATTGAATATACCCTCTTTGTTGGTCTGTCTCATCTGTATCAGAGACTTTATCCCTTTTCTATATATCTGATTCTGATGGAGGTCTCCACGGTGGTCGGTATAAATCTGTGAGTGGCCAGTTGGAGCAAATTCACAAGTGTAATGGTCCAAAAAACTTGAGATGGGTGTAATAGTATAGTAACATGAGTTTGAGTGTTGGCAGCCATGAAATTCTGTATGAATATCAAATGTACTTGCTGGAGGTAAGAGACCTTGTCAGAAATGTTCAAATGCCTTGTTGAGCTTCTACACCAATGGGAAAGGAGATATGAGTCACGTTATTTAGCTTTATTCTGGATTATCATACATAACTAAATTTTTCAGGTTGGTATGAATTTTTTTTTTATTCCAATTGAAGGGAGTTTAGTTATGCAAAGGGAATAGAAAGATGTATTCTAAAGGAGTTGCAGCCTCTCTTTATTTTCAGGACTGTTTCCACCAGCTTTTTCCTCTACTGACTTACTATACAGTGCGTCAATAAAGAGAAGAAGGTTGGTCTTGTGGCTAAATAACAGATTTCCTCCTGTGGGTAAAAGGAATAATACTGCCTCCTTTCCTCAATGGGTATTGCAAAGCTTAATTAATATTTGGAAAGCTTTGAGATCCTCAGACAGAAGGCACTATAGAAGTGAAAAGTAATGGTATAGTACAGCCCCCTATCTCATATGTTTAACTTCCTATTGCTCTGTATGTCTCCTAGTTTGGCTATTACTAGAGGAAGTCCTTATGAATATAATGAATTTCTGAAAGTTTGTTTTGTAAGAATTATCCTGTTTTAATATACATATGTGTCTATATGAATGTTAAATGCTACTCTGGAAAACAAATAAAATTGGCCTAAATTTTCAAAAGTGAGTAGTGATTTTGGGTGCCCACAGTGATTCATGTTAGACACCTGATTTTCAGAAAATGCTGAGCATCAACCACTTGTATAAGGTGTCTTAAGTTAGGCACAAAAAATTGCTAGTCACTCTTGAAAATTTAGATACCTTTTGTTTTATCTAGATTGATGAATAAGTAGAAAGGAAACCTAAAAGTTTCAAAGCTCTTGTATTTGGTGTACAATGCCAGTGCAGCATTGAGGGGCGATGGCTACACAGCTTATGCTGAGATGTTTTATTCTCATTCCCCTTGGTTTCCAGTTCCTGCATCTGATGATGCACACAGTAGCAACACACCAGTGGGGGTAAGAACAAAGAGGCATAGGGTTGTGACCCCTTGTATAAATAGAGTGACATCACGCTTTGGATCACCAGTAGTAATGAATGCTGTCTTTTGTTTGTTTAAAAAAAATAGAGCAGGGGTTCTCAAACTGGGGGTCGGGACCCCTCAGGGGGTTGCAAGGTGATTACATGAGGGGTCGCGAGCTGTCAACCTCCACCCCAAACCTTGCTTTGCCTCCAGCATTTATAATGGTGTTTTTAATGTATAAGGGGGGTCGCACTCAGAGATTTGCTATGTGAAAGGGGTCACCATTAAAAAAAGTTTGAGAGCCACTGAAATAGAGCGTCCAATAGCCCTTCAGAAAGATATAATAGTTGGGACAAAGGGAAATAATTCTGCAGGGGAGACTTCCTTCTGCACAGCATTGAAAGGGTTTCTTATCCTGTGAACACATTCCCCCTTTAGCAGGTATGCTTATGCAGTTTCCAGTATGCCCTTTACCTGCCAAACTGTATTTGATCTAAGTTTTTCTCCTCAGGGTCTACAATAAGCTTTAAAAACAATATATGAAATAGGGCCCGAGGACCCCAAAACACTGAAGCCAGGGTTCATAAAGCATTTATAAGGAAAAGCTGATGATCTCCTGAGGCTATCTGTGTTTACCCACTGTTTCTACATGTGTCTGAGAAGCATATTAATATGCCTATTAGTAATGGAAGTCTATTTCATTTTGGGGTCAGACAGCTAAAAGAATATTTCTCTTTTCTTTTTCTGATTGCCCTACCTGGACAGTAACTAGCTGAACATTTACAACTCTGAATGATATAATGCAATTAAGACTCTCTATAGCATTCTAATTTGCATATCTCATTATATAGAGTGACACCATTAGAAGACATGTGTTGAAGCTTTCAAAATGATTATGATATGTGAAGGCATTAGGGACATGGATATGGCTTGCTGGATCTTAGGATGCCTGCTGCACTGGCATTGTACAGAACTCTCACAAGTATTGCTTAGCTTAGTGGGTGTTTTCAATGGAAAATAATAGATCCTAAAGGGCTAAAGTCAACTGAGTAATCAGTTCTTATTCACACACAGCTCCCGTTGGCTGAGTAAGGACTGAAGGATTTAGCTGCAAGTTAGAATATTAATTACAACTGTATTTAGTGTATGAATAGAAATACAAGTTCAAGTTTTGTTACAAACTCCAAACTGTTGAAAGGTTTGTTTTGAAAATTTTGGCTTGATTTTCAGTTTTCTTCAGACCTGCACTTGAGTCAGAAATGGAAGGGGTGGAGGACAAAGGAAGCCTTAAGTTACTTTTGTATTCTGTATTATTGGACCAAGAGGCTCCTCTAACTTAGATTCTGCTTCTTGCGATCCCTTGGAAACAGAGAGTAACCTGTACTGTGGTGCACTTTGGCCAGGACTCCTCCTGTAGGGAGAAATTTTCCTGTGTTTTGTAATATCCCTATAGCACCATCTTCCCCATAACGCCATTTTAGATAACTGTAACAACCACTTGGAATCCATGTTAGGTATCCTTCATCACCCCCTGTTGTGTTTTGGCGCCCTTTTTCATTTAAGGCTGGGAAACTGGCAGGTCACCTGACTGGTAGTCTGCCCAGTGACTGGGCAGTATATTAGGCTTTGGTCTCCAGTCACTGCCTGTCTGGGAGGTAGCAAGTGCTGTTGCTCACCTTGAAGGGTAGGCCTAGGACCACGCTAAGGGTTGTCAGGAGGGCACATACCTGCACTGAAGGACGAGCTATCGCCTGCCATTCCTTCTCATACATCCACCCACAATGACACAGGAAAGAAGAACTGCAAGAAGAGCAAGAACAGACCATCCATCAGCCTGTGCCAGAAGATCCTTCCTGCCTGCCTGCCGAATCATTTAGATCTGGAACCAGAGCCAGTCCCGCCGTGACGGTGCCATTGGTTAAAGCTGCAGGATATGGTAGATACCCAACATCTTTCTTTCTACCTAGCCTAATTTGGGAGTAGCCTTGGGTTAGGGCTTCAAGCCCTCCTCCGTTACAATCAGTGCCCGTTTTTGTATTTGGCCCCATTTGGTTGTATTGTGGGAGTCCTTAGTGTTTTATTCAATACTTTACTTCGATATACTTTTCTGTGTTACTTACATAAGTTTACTTTTATCTTGTTAACTGTTGTCTGTCAATAAACCTGTTCTTGTTTTGCAACTTATCCTTTTGTTAGTTCTCTTTGAGGAACAAAGGCCCCATTGAAAGACACGGGATAGGGGAGACGTATTTGAGACTGATCCTCTGGCCAAGTTAAAAATCCAGTCAATGCTCTCTGCCTCTGACATGTGTCTATGGGACATGGGAGCAGAGTTAGGTTGCACAGGCAGCCTTAATTCTGGCATTTCCTAACTTCTGAGTGCTTGACTTTGCAACCTTAATAATTTTCTTTTAAATGTAGTTGTGTGTGTGTGTGTGTGTGTGTGTAATTTCCTAGGTGTTTAAAAAAAACAAACTGAAAAAACAGAAACTCCATCATGTGACCTCATATTGACACTTACATGGGACATCAGCAGGCATGGAATCTTTATATCCACTGCACAGACTTCTGCCACTGGAGTTAACAGTAACTGATAATTAAGGCTACAATTTTGTCATGGAGGTCATGGGTTCCGTGATTTTAAGAGATGTCCCTTAATTTGGGCATCTGGGCTCAGGGTTGGGCTTCAGCCCTGGGCAGCGGGGCTCGGGGAGAGACTGCCACCCCTTGACTCACCTCGGGGGGCCACCCAGCCTGTGGGTCTTTGTCAACGCCTCTGCATTACACTGTAATATTTTATTGTTAAATTGTTGCAATTTTTTTGTTGCCATGACCATACCCTGATTTTGTACATTTTTACCATGACCGTTTTGTGAGTTTTGCCTAATTTTACTGTGACAAAATCGTATGCATACTGATAAGTTATAATCATGTATGTGGACCATCACTAGAGGGGATGAGAAAAGTACTTTGCCAATGAGTTTCACATTCAATGGCTGAGAGCAGAGAAGTGGCTAGACTTGAGAATCTTGAGTTCCATTCCGTGTTTTGTGGGGAGTGTTCTCTAGTGAGCACAGATTCTTCGGCTCATTGTCCCTTAAGCTTTACTACTCCTGGCACATCCCTCCAACCTCTCTTTTCTCCACTGCTGGCTCCTTGTCTCAATCCCATTCTCCTCGCCTGCTCTGTCTTCATTCCTCAGGCTTCTCATCCCAGTCTCCTTGCCCCAACTAGTCTTAGTCTCCTTCTCTGGGCTCACTGTTTGAGTCCCTCTCGCCCCCTCTCCAGTTCTAGTCTCTTTTCCCAGCCATCCTAGTTCCCTTTTCCCAGCTCCTCACCTGATTTGTCTCTCCTCTTCCCCCCAAAATGCTCCCAGTCCATCTCTCTTATTGGACTTTCACCCAATCTCAATGTCACCCCCGCACCCTTCTTCTGGCTGCTTGTCCAAGTTTGTTTGCCTGCCCCCACCTCCTCCCATAACTCCCAATCCCAGTCTCCTTGCACAACCAATCCCAACCTCTTCTACCCCCCTCGCTCCCAGTTTCTCTCATTCACTCACCCACCAGTCCCAGTCTTGCCAGACTCCTAATCCCAATCTACTCCTTTCCCTCCCCTCAGCATTAGAATCAGATGGCTTCCTTGTGCACCAGCAAGAAGGTCATTGAGAACATAGGAGAGATGGGCTCCCTGCTCTTGGCACCTGTGCCCTGTCCCTCCTGACTTCCCTACTCCCCAGTGGGACCAGCCATTACAGGTAAATTCCTTCTAAGTCTGAGTGGCTCTGGGCTGAACATGCTCATTCTCTCTGTGGGGATGGTGCATGCAGTAGGAGTTGTGAGAGGCTTGAAACAGAATCTTTGGAGATTTTAGCTGTTAAGCTCTAGCAAGTCTCCGCAGACCATGTGCAAAGTTTGATTCCCCCCCCCCCCAAATGCTTATAACTTGACTAAGTTTGAACAGACTTTCATGGGCACAGCAAAAGGCACATCCCTAATGTAAAGGCCACTCCTGTAGAAAAATTTGAAGACCCTACTCCAAAGTACCGGAACACTTCCAAGAAAACATCAAGATTTTTTTTTAAACAGAGACAATACTATGTATTTTTCCTTACACTTGTTCTCAGAAACAGCCTAACTGTTTTGGCTGTAATTTACCAGAAAAATTCAGCCTGAGGCAGTCACCCAGCATGGAAAAATTCACCCCAAATGGTTAAAGTTTGGCAAAGTTGTAAGCAACTACAAACCGGGAACTTCCAGGCAACCTTAATAGGCGGTGCTGCCAGTCACATCTCTGTTGTCTTGTGTGGAAAACAGTTACACAGATCTACTGAGCATATTGTGAGCTCAAAATCAAAAAAGTAAACTCCAAATAACCAAAGCTTATTTAAAAAAACATTTTGTATAATGTTCATTTTATCAACCAAGGTGCAGGAAATTTCAGGTAGGGTAATGAATGAGCCACAGGGGTACCCAGAAGTCACCTACTACAAGACAGGCCCAACAAAGAAAGTAACAGAATGCCACTAGCCGTCACCTACAGCCCCCAACTGAAACCTCTCCAGCGCATCATCAAGGATCTACAACCTATCCTGAAGGACGATCCCTCACTTTCTCAGACCTTGGGAGACAGGCCAGTTCTCGCTTATAGACAGTCCCCCAACCTGAAGCAAATAATCACCAGCAACTACATACCACACAACAAAAACACTAACCCAGGAACCAAACCCTGCAACAAACCCTGGTGCCAACTCTGTCCGCATATCTATTCAAGAGATACCACATCAGCCACAGCATTGGGGCTCGTTCACCTGCAAATCTACCAATGTGATATATGCCATCATGTGCCAGCAATGCCCCTCTGCCATGTACATTGGCCAAACCGGACAGTCTCTATGCAAAAGAATAAATGGACACAAACCTGACATCAGGAATTATAACATTCAAAAACCAGTAGGAGAACACTTCAATCTCCCTGGTCACTCAATAACCGACTTAAAAGTGGCAATTCTTCAACAGAAAAACTTCAAAACCAGACTCCAATGAGAAACTGCAGAACTGGAATAAATTTGCAAACTGGACACCATCAAATTAGGCCTGAATAAATACTGGGAGTGGATGGGTCATTACAAAAACTAATTTCCCCCATACTGTTACTCACACCTTCTTGTCAACTGTTTGAAATGGGTCACCCTCATTACTACTACAAAAGTGATTTTTTCCTCCCTGATGTGGAGGAAATACACACACACACACACACACACACCTGCCACTGTATTTTCCACTCCATGCATCTGATGAAGTGGGTTTTAGCTCACGAAAGCTTATGCCCAAATAGATGTGTTAGTCTCTAAGGTGCTACAAGGACTCTTCATTTTTTTTTAAGGTTATTGTGTTTCTGCTGTGTTTACATCCGCTTCTCCTCGTTAGTCAGATAATGCCTTAATATTTTGTTTTTATATTTGGTCCGAAGCTTAGGTCTCAATCCTCTTAATTGAAATCAGTAAAAACAAACAAACAAAAACCAACAATCCCTTTTATTGAATTAAATGGGAAGAAGGCTGGGCCAGTAAGAAATGTGAAAATTTGCATCTGTAGTTATTTGTTCAGCCATATTCTGACATATATACTTAGTCCTTACTCAGGCAAACTCCCACAGTCTTCAAGGGGGAGTTTACAGGATTTTCATTGGTTTCATTGGGAACTTGCCGCAGTATGGAATAAGTAAAAACTGAGCAAGGCTTCTGCATTCTGAATGATTATTTATTAATATTTTTGAAACAGAGAAACCTCTATCTGCAGCAAGTAAACAGAAAATTCATGACAGAAATGCCCATCTTCAATTGTAGGCATAAACATCTAGTTTCTTTAATATTTCTTTCTCACAGTCATCCACTCCTCCAAGGCCCCATTAAAACTGGTCCCGTCAGATGCTTACTTTGACCTCCCTGAGGAAACTTAAACCGCACCCCTTTTGTACAATCACTGACGCTGCCTTTATCTCAAGATGAGGTTTCTTTGATTTGGTGGCCTGTGAAAAGAACTCCCTCATTATTATATTTTCCCACTTCAGTGGCAGACAGGGTTATTTTTAACTGCTGCTTCTTTAGGTAATGTCTTTCCCAGTTAGCTTAGCAATATGCTTTCTGAATAGATCCAGTCCTCAATACTTTATATACAATAGCATTTATTTACAGACACTATCTCTACCGAACAGTATACAGCATAAAATAGTAAGACTTTGTAATGTTTTTTAAGCAGACCCATATATGGATAAGACTAAAGTCCACATTTTCAGTGATCTTGTGTCCCTTTAATACACTTAATTTGTGCTCTGAAAAATGTACAGTAGAACCTCAGAGTTATGAACACCAGAGTTACAAACTGGTCAACCACACACCTCATTTGGAACTGGAAGTACACAAGCAGGCAGCAGCAGAGTGCCCCTCCCTCCCCAATAGGCAAATACAGTACTGTGTTAAATGTAAACTACTAAAAAAAGTAAAGGGAAATTAATTTTTTTGACAAGATAAGGAAACTGCTTGTTTCATGTAAATTAAGATGGTTAAAAGCAGCATTTTTCTTCTGCATAGTAAAGTTTCAGTCACAAGTCAGATGGGTATTGTGATTGCTCAGGGGCGAGCTGCACCTGTGATTTCTTCCCCAGTTTTTCCTTGGTGCCCTTTCCAAGTAGCGGGCCTATTCTGCACCTTCCCAAAGTGGAACTCCCCACTTTAAAGTTCACCCCATATTAGACTGGATTATCCTGCTACAATTCCCCCTAGTCCACTGTCCTGCCATAGTTAGAATGAACAATGCCTTATAACCCTTTGCAGTCCCTCACAACAGCATCCCTCGGGGGACAGGTTTCGCTGCCTTTACCTCTGGGCGGAAACCAGCAGTTCTACCAGTCTTAGCCTCTTGCGGGGTGGCACCCTCTCCCTGTTCCCAAACATGTTAATGCGATAGGCCCAACTTTAATTAGTACCTGCAAGACACTCCTCTGAATACCTGTGACAGGTAGCTGATTTAAAGTAACTCAAAACAGGTTGTTCCAAACAGACATATTGTCTATTCGCCCAAAGGTACATAGTAAGCACAGGAGAGGGTTAAAACTGCCCAAGGTCCACATGCCTGGGTCTTGCCTAGAGCCTATCACCTCTATCAAAGCTTAGGAAAACCTTAGTGCCATGGTACTGCTGCAGGACAGACTCTCCCCATGCCTCTCCTGCAGCACCTCTTTTTCTCAGCTGCTGCTGCTTGCTCACCACCTTCTCTTTTTTACTTTCTATGGCAGAGTTTTTAGTGTTCTTTTGATCTTAGGCTCTGGCCTTGGGAAAAGTAGGCCTGTGAACCTGACTGGCATCGGGCAGGTAGGTATTTCCCAATGACCAGCTCATCCTTTGGTCACTTAATGACTGTTGGTATTCTCCTAGGAGGTGCCTTATCAGACTCGTTGTTTTGTTTCCTGCTTGTTCCCCTATATAACCTCTGTTGATTTGACTCCCATGCAGTCTGCCAAGATAATAACAAGAAGGTAAATGGAGGTAAATTTTTTTATGCAAAATAATATATATCTCCTTCATTTTCCACAAGTATCTACTAAGTATCTTCATTGCCCACAATTAATTGGAGGGTGCAAAAAATGAAGGTGTAAGTTGTGTAAGAAAGTGGTCTCATTTTCAGTTTAAACTTCATATTAAGATTTTCACACAAACGCAAAGAAAATTAGTGATAAATATAGTTTATTAAAAGTATATTACACGCAAATATTCTATAAAATAGAAGTTCTATGGAATACTTTAACATATTGAGTAAGAAATTAACAAGATTCTAAATGTTAGTGAAGCATTCGAGCCCATTACGTTTTGTTGCATAAAACTGTCTTAGTTCTAATCTCTTTCTACAATGTTTGGTTGTAGAGCTATCATGCGGGAAATCCTACTTCTGTTCTCTCACTCATAAGATCTTTATCCAGAGTCTCGCTTTGCTTGCTTGTCTCAGAGAGAGCCAAGGAGTCACTCATTTCCACACAGAGCTTTGCCAGCTGGTGACTGACTTTCAGTCTTTCTTTTCACTTAATTATACTGAAAGTCCTTCTTTGAAGTCAAGCCAGTTTTATGAATTAATTTACCTGCTCCCTCAATACAAACATTTAACAAACATTCAGGAAACAAATATTCAGGCACTGATTGAATTAAACTGAACTTGTGACCTAGACTCCACATGTCATTTGTTTGGTTCCTAGACTGAATAAGTGAGTAGTTGTCCGTCCGTAGTTCTTCCCTCCTGGGTGATTGAGAACCATTTGGAAAAATTGATTTTTCTGCAAACGAATTGGACTAGGAGTATGGCTACCTACATTTGATTTAGCCATTCAGAAGAATGGACTACCAGAATGGGTCAACAAAGCTAAAGACTGTTACCTAGATACAGTTTGATAACATGCTCATGACTTGACTTGCTGCTCTATCATTGTTCAAAATAGTTGATTCACACCAAAAGCCCCCTTCACATTTAAATAATCGACAGTTTAGACAAACTAATACTGATTCTCCCTTTGGTTTGGACTTCTCATATTAAATAGTTTTTACATATTTTTGAAATGAGTTGAAATTATATTGATTCACTGAACACCTCTGCGTTACTGCAGTTACTCTTCTTTTGACAATGCAACACTGATAAACACACAGGTAGTTCTCAGGCTTCACTAGTGAATGAGAGACTTGCAGGCTTTCTAGAACCTTCATTTTCTCAGTCTTCTGTAACGTTGCACTGAAGCAGAACAGGAACATTTAAAATTATGCCACAAATAAGGCACCATCTGCAAAGAACCCAAATAAACCATAGCTTCCTGGTTGACAGAACACATTTAATATTGCTACTCTATAAAAGATAATCTCTTTCTAGGGGGGATTAAGGGACACAGAATAAGAAAGGTTCATATGTATGAACCATGTAAGGCTATTCTTACAATTACAAGTAAGACGATGATAATTACCATGGTAATTTGGTTCCTTCATGGATGAAATTTCTTCAAACATATTCAGAAATATCTCCTCCATGTCGCTGTATCTTTATGCTCAGTTCACCTCAGAGATAAAAGCTTCATATCAAACATTTTAAGGAAATCCAGGGGGCTCACAAAAAAAAAGCTTTTAATCTAATTTTTACAAAAACTGTATACACTTGTTCACTATTCATATAGTTGTATGTAAACTGAAATTTAGCCTTTGGCTTTTCTGTCTCACATTTTATATAACAGTAGTTCATATTTAGTACATAAGGGAAATTGAATGGCTTAGCAAACTGGCAATGGGCTACATATAGCCTTCAGCATCTGTTATTTTTGGATGGCTGTTTAATGTCCACTGTTGAGTTGGTTAAGTTTGTCCTTGGTTCAGTTCTAGTGGGGGTAAGGTGAATAACACAAAACCCACCTTCATAACTGGCAGACTCGATGGCAGTCTTAGCAAAGAGGACAAGACTGGATAGGTATGGAAATTGATAATAGAATAATAGAAATGTTGGACTGGAAGTGACCTTGAGAAATCCTCTAGTCCACCCCCATGTGCTGAGGCAGGGCCAAACATACTTAAACCATGTCTGGCAGGTGTTTGTCCAACCTTTTCTTAATTCCTCCAATGATGCCACCTTCCTTGGAAGCCTGTTCTTCACACAAGTGTCACTCTGGTGAAGGAGGGAAACAGTGCCTATTTCTAGAACTGGGCGGGCATTTATGAGAGTTTGAAAAATATCCTGTCCCAAATTGGGACAAAAAGGCTAAATCTCTCATTTTCACAAACTGAAAATCCATTTTTTGGATCAGGTTAATTGAAACGTTTCATTCCAATAATTTTTAAATGCTTTGTTTTGATTTTGACCTTTTTAACTTAACTTTCCAAATTAAAAGTTGTTTCAAACCAAAAAGCAGAACTTTTGTTTTGAAAATGTTTTGAATATGAACTCCAACCACAATAAATGGTGATGAATATTTATCACAGTTAAATATGTACTGGTCATATTAAGAAGATATTGGTACTATTTTCTCTCATGTTCTATGAATGTAATGAGGATCACAATTTCTGTGTGTAAGTCTGGAATTTGACTCATAACCCTCTTGGATCTTGACACTATGGGTATGTCTACACTGCATTGTAGTCCTGGGCTTGTGGACTCAGTGTTTCCAAGCCTGCGCTTGAGCCTCCACATTGCATTGCAAACTTGGGTTTACAATTCCTGGGCCTAGATCTCTCAGCCTTGCTATCACATCTATATTGCACTATGCCAGTCTTCTGTCTCAGTCTGTGTAGTGCATCCATGCTACAAAATGACAGAGCTTGGACCTGAGCAACTCCCCCTAGCAGGTTCCTACATCCTGGATCCTGAGTGCCTGCGGACCCAAGTCAGACTGATTTTGTGTGTGAATGGAAGACAGGCTTTGCTCAAACCTGAGTCAGAGTCTGGGCTCAGTGTGCAGTGGAGACATGGATAGTAATTTTAACATCAAATGTCTTACCTACTGGTAAACTTATACTTGATAATTAAAAAATAAATGTACCGGATATTGGAATTAAAATTTTCATATGTTGAGAGATTTAATAAAATCAGCTTACTAGTACAGTATACAAAAGTATGGGGAAAATATCAGTAGGAAAAAAAACAGAACTAAAATATTTTACATAAACCTGGAGATGTCTGTCTTGAAAGAGGTTTCCCAGACAAACCTTAAGTATAGGAACCTCAATCATCTTTACCTGTCTTTATATCAGGAAAAGAATCATGAGCCTGATGTCTAATAATTACATTATTAATTGTCTTGATTGTACAAACTTATTTGGTATCCCCCATGACTTCTAGATATGTGGCTCTACTATCAGATATAGTATATTTTTCCTCCTTCGTCACTTGTCCTTGTCAGAGATGTCCCTTATCGTCTTTATCTCTTATTTGCGTTAGTATTGTAATTGGAGAAAGCCAGTAATTTTTTTCGACAAAACATGCATGTTTGCTATAGATAAGATCAGGTGTGAAAAAAGGTCAAAGGAAATAAGGGATGAGCATCGCTCTATTGTGAATCTCCTACATATGGTGAATCTTGACACACAGCCGAATGACTGTGATTTTTCACTGTGGTGTTTGTAATTTGATAAGTATTCCTTTCTTTAGGTCTGCTGTGTTTTTTAAAAGGGGTTTATCTTCCGATTTAGAACTTGTTTCTAATTTTCATTTAAAAATACAAATGTTTGGTAGATTGGTAAGGGCTGATTGTACCTCTAGAAAGGCAAACTGGACAGAAGCGTCCACTTCAATTAAGATTGCCTTATATGCATCCTTGGGGGTCCCGTACAGTCCATAAGGCAAACTGTGCAGCTACCTAGGGTGCCAAAATATGATGGATTCAAAATATATCCCCTCCAAACTCTATTCCGTCTTTTAGTCTTCAGACCCTCCCCCTCCCATCCACACTATCCAGAATGTCATTTCCTCTTCAGAGGGAACTTCTTGCAGAACTCTGCCTTGGGCACCAGAGCTTAGTCTCAGCCCCATGTGTCCTCTGTATTTGGCTGGGACTGATGTTATATTCAGCATGAGGTAAAATCTTATAGGCAAGGTAAGTAATTCAAAGCAAATATCTAAGTGGCTTCTTGCCGTTGTTTAGTCACAATCAAACAGTTAAGGAAGGATATAATAAATCCAAGCCACTGAGCTACGTATACAAGATAATATAGAACAAGATCAAATGTAACTGATAAGATAGATGATGGTTGAAACTGTGTCTGCAGAAAGATTTTATAGCATATAATGCTTGGCAAAAGAGACAGTGTAGATCAAATGGAATGCTAGGAAGATTAGAAATGATTATAAAATTGTAAGATCTCCAGGGTAAGGTCACTGATCCTGATAGAACAATAGCAAGACAGAAGCCTGTTAAAAGACTAAAGCTGGGGTGTACAGCAAAAACATGTAGATGATATGCATTTGTATTTTTAAATAAATTTTATTTTGAATGTGTTTGCACCTATATTGTATTTATTCTTCCTGAATATTTTACTAGATTATTTTACTGGCAGGAATATTTGATGAAATGGCATATTTAAATACATATTTTAGAACACTTATGGAAAATTCATTTTGAATTTGTAATCTTGAGTATCTGCTCAGGAAATCTGATTCTAAAGGGCTCATTAATCCAATCAGGGAACCAGAAACATACCAAGTCACCTGTGTTAACAACTGCGGAATAACTTACAATTAACTTTAACAACTTACAATTACAATTGCGGATACATGCTCTTCTAAATAATAAAAAACACTGGCTAGATTTGTCCCCCACCTCCCGTGCAATGCAACTGGAAAATTTGCTTAACGCACTACATGATTTTCCTGTCATGGGGAATTCCAGGTGGCAAAATGTATAATGGCTCCTATGCTGTTCTCTTCTATTCTTCCCCTCTCCCCCAATCTCTACCATAGGCAATGTGGGTGTGGAAAAGAGGGACATGGATGATGAGCTGCTAGGGCAGCCAGGAACCAGTTGGACATAACAGGCCCTTGGGCATCCTTATGAGCTGGCACAACTTAGGGAAGCCTTGTAACTTGTCTGAGTTGTGTCTCGGGAAAGGGAACTGGTGCTCAATGGTCCCATGACTAGTTTTAGGTTGGGGTAAGGGTGTCTAGCAGCAGCAGGTGCATAAAGGCTGACCCAAGGTTCTCGCTCTTTTTTGGTAAAGTCAATTGAGAAACTAATGTGATAAATAGTTGTGGGCCCGGAGCCCAATTCATTAAAAGGAGACTTGCCATATCTATGCAGGCAGAGCTGAGATTTAAGTCTGGCACTTCTACACAATACATTTTTATTCATGCAATTAACTATTTCTCTACTGTTATTAGCTCTGTTTGTTTTACAATGGTCGGGTGAATGACATAACCGCACACATGCAGTATGTGCAACTTCTTATGCTTTGTGTGTGTGTGTGTAGCTTCTCTTCAAGATTATGAAAATGATGTAGAGTTTTCTGAATAATTAGGAAAGTAATGACTGTTTCACTAATGCCAAAATACATAGTGAGATGAAGCAGAGATTTTTTTTCAAAGTGAGACACAAATCCTATGATACACATAATGTTAGGCTGGGTCTCACTCTGATCTGTCTTACAATAATATTGTCCTGGTCTAACTCTTGACTTTCAGCATAATTGGTGCTCATCTGTTCCTGTGTGAGATCAAAATCAATCCCTGTTGCTTTATATCTGCTTTATCAAATGGCTGATGAAGATGATGATCTGTCTGAAGGACGGTGGTGCTGTACAGTGACAGTTGCTCAGTCTGTCATTATAAATAAGCTACTTTCTTATTGGCTTGCAGAATAGACTTGCTATGTCACTGTGTCAATCGAAAAACAGCTCATCCATTAGAGAACGTAAAATATATTGTACATCTGAGTACCCAATGTTCTAACAGGTTGGTTTTTTATCAGTTTTATAAGTTAGTTCTCCAGCAAGATGACTGGCTAGATTTCATTTTGTATCAAAACTAAGAAAATTTCAAAATAAAAGTTGAGAAGTTGAAAATTAATTAAGGAGAATCTTGATACCATGTAGTTGTATGACTGATTTGTCCTCTGGCTCAGTCACATACCAGGCATACTTTTATGACAGTATTTCATACAGCAATTTAGGGGATTTATTTTCCCATTGATACATGAACTTTTTTTCTATTGGGCCCGATTCTGCAGTTCTTTTGCATGTGGAACTTGATTTGCACAGGAGTTATAAACCTGGAAAGACTGCAAAATCCTGCCCAATTATTATTATTACACCCTAAGTAATGATACAGTGAGTAACTGTCTATTACAACAACAGCCATCAAACTGAATGATTTAACTCTAAAAGATCCAGGCATTTTAATGGAGTATTGCAGGATACATGTCTCCAGCTTTGAAAATAAACATCTTGGTTTTGTTTTGACGGATTTCTTCATTTTTTTTTAATGTCACAGACCAAGACCATTATACAGTGGTAATATTCCAGTCCATTAATATTATCTCTTATGTTGTGCTTGATGATATCTTGGCATCTTACTTGACAAACAGCTCCACACTGAAACTTTTAGTATTTGGAAATTTTTTGAAATCAGTAACAAACAAAACAAAACAAAAAAACCCAACAACCAAAACCAAATGCAAAACTACTTAGTTGACTAATTTTTCATCATAGAATGAAAATCCCAGATACTTCATTTCAGTTGTGTGAACTACATTAATTTTGTTCAAGTTTGTGAAATGTGAGCAACGCTTGCTTCAAAACAAATCCCTAAACTTACAGAAGGAAAGAAGAACTATTCCCATTTTCTTACTCAGGTGTGAAATAAAATGATTTAGATGCTGAATCTTACTCAGGGATGTTCTCACAAAGTATTAACTGCAGTTTCCCTCCTTAAAGGCAAAACCTTAAAAGCAAGAGAGGCAAACCTGCACTCTTGGTCTTATTTGTGACAGAGAAGTGGGGGAAGGGAGACAGGGTACAGCTACCTTATCATCAGACTTGTTATAGCATAGTTTAGAGCAGCCTAGGAGTTGCTCCACACTGCATTAGCAGCTCCCAAATGACTGTCTCCTAGCTGGGGATTGCAGGAGCACAGTGCACTGTAGCCATGCCCTCTCAATGAGCTGATGTACCCTCTATTCCAGGCTAAGTGCTGGTATAGGAGCTAGTTATGCTAGTTCTACACCAGCTGAGTAATTCCTCATGCTGAGAAGAAGAAAAATAATACATATTTATGTTGAGTGTGACATAACCCAGAGGAGTGGTGTTGACCCCTATATTGCAGTTGCTTAACACTTCCCACTATGAAAAAAATTCTGAATTAGATTTTTAAGAACTCTAGTGCTTCATTATATTGAGGTAGAGGGGGGTAATCAGTTGAACATGAGTTCCCAGTGTGACACGGTGGCCAAAAGAGCTAATGTGGTCCTGGGATGCATAAATGGGAATCTTGAGTAGACGTAAAGAGGTTATTTTACCTTTGATTATGCACTAGTGTGACTGCTGTTGGAATGCTGTGTCCAGTTCTGGTAGCCACAATTCAGAAGAATGATGATAAATCAGAGAGGGTTCAGAGAAGATCCATGAGAAGGATTAAAGGATTAGAAAACACGCCTTATAGTGATAGACTCAAGGAGCTCAATCTATTTTGTTTAATAAAGAGAAGATTAAGGGTGACAGACTATAAGTACTTATATGAGGAACAAATATTTAACAATAGGCTCTTCAATCAAAAAAGCTGAGAAAGGTATAACATGATCCAATAGTTGGAAGTTGAAGCTAGACAAATTCAGACTGGAAATAACATGTACATTTTTAATGATGAGCGTGATTAACCATTGGAACAATTTACAAAGAGTTATGGTGGATTCTCCTCCACTGACAATTTTAAGTCAAGATTGGATGTTTTTCTAAAAAATCTGCTCTAGGAATTATATTCTATGGCCCGTGTTATACAGGAGATCTGACTAGATGATCACAATGGTCCCTTCTGGCCTTGTAGTCAGTGAATCTCCAAATTTGTCAAGGGATGATTCTAGTGTTATAGAGATGTCTTTTTCTGTCCCCATGAAAATCCGTCAAGATTTGGCTAAATTATGAGATATTGAAAATTACCATGTGTCCAATAGAGTTAGGCAAATATGCTGTTTGTATTGTGACTAAATATATGATTATCAGGAACTTTTTTGAAATGAAGTCTAACTTACACTTTGCCTTGGAGATGAATCTCCCAAGAAGAGGCAGTGATGCCCCTGCTGCCTTCCTTAGCCGATGATTTCAGGCTATTTCATGATCTGGCTAACAGGGTAGCAGACATGCTGCAGATACCTCTTGAGGAGTTAAAAGACACTCATCTAAGCTCTTGGACATCTTGCACTCCTCCTCCAGAATAGCCCTCCCCATCAACAAGGCCCTTCTGGACCTGGCCAAGCTTATATGGCAACGCTGGCATCAGTCATGCCTACTGGTAAGTGGGCCAATAGGAAATATTATGTCCTGGCTAGGGAAATGGAATTTCTCCCCCCACCCAATTCTATTGTTATGGACATCGTAAATTCCCAGGGCCGCCAACACCAAGTGAGATCCACCTCCTGTGATAGGGATTGGAAACACCTTGACCTATTCAGGAGAAAGACCTATTCCTCCTCCACTCTGCAATTGAGAATTGCAAAGTATGACTGTCAACTACACCAAGCTTAACACTGTTATTGATCAGCTCCCAAAGTCACACCATGAACAGTTTTTGGCCATTATCAATGAGGGACAACTGGTGGCCAAGACAGCGCTCCAATCAGCACTTGATGCAGCCGACACAGTGGCCTGGTCCATCTCCATTTATGCAGAGAGCGTCCTGGTTGAACATATCTGGCTTCCCTAAGGAAGTGCAGGCTACTGTGGAGGACCTTCCCTTCGAAGGCACCAAATTGTTTGCCAAGAAGATTAAGCATATGGAGAGACATCTCAAAGACTCCAGACCACTCTCAATTCATTAAGAATTTATACTCCTGGACAAAAAAAAATGTAGTCCACAAATTCAGCATAAATCCTGCACTCCACATTTTCCAACTCAGCGCTACTATGAGCCTCAAAGGAAAAAAATCCAGATTTACTTAACATTAAACCATCAGGCCTCCAGTCTTCCTCATCAAAACCATCCAGCTCAAAACATCAGTTCTGACGTGTTGGTCGAAACACCGACAGACCACTCCCCTCAACACCATTTGGGTACCGCCTTGTCTCGTTCTACAACAACTGGGAATAAATAACATCCACCCGATGGGTCCTGGAAATCATCCACAATGGGTATTCCATCCACTTCACCTCCCCCCTACCCCAACACCCTTCCCCATCACTCTTCAGGAACCCTTCTCACAAGAGTTTATTACAACAAGAAATAGATCACTTCCTCCATCTAGGAGCCATAGAACTGGTACCTCTGCATCTACAAAGCAAAGTTTTTTACTCTCATTATTCAAGAAGAAGGGAGGTTGGAGACCCACATTGGACCTCAGAGAATGGAACAAAGCTCAAAAATTCAGGATGGTCACACTAGCAGCGATCATTCCATCTTTGGAACGGGTTGGTTTTCGGCCCTTGACCTGCAGGATGCATATTTTCACATATTGATCCTACCTTCCCATAGCTGATTTCTCAGATTTACCCTGGCCCAGGACCATTACCAATAGAGTGCTCCCCTTTTGCTTCTCATCGGCTCTGACTGTATTCTCCAAGGTCCTCTCCATAGTGGTGGCTCACCTATGCTCACAGGGGATCATGATTTATTTTTACCTGAACTATTGTCTCCTCAGAGCCGGCTCCTTCGTCGAGGCCCAGCAGGTTACCCAAACTTCTGTAGACTTGTTCACGGAACTGGGTCTACAGATCAACATTAAAATATCAATGTTCACCCTTGTACAGTGCTTAGAGTTCATAGGGAGTGACCTCAACTCGTTACAGACAAAGACACTCCTGCCACAGTACAGGTTCCACACCCTAGCCATACTCACAGAGACAGTACATATCAGGTGGATGCTGCCTCCAACTTCTGGGGTATATGGCAGCAGGCGCGTCCACAATACCTCCTGCCAGACCTCACATGAGATGCCTCTAGATGTGATTCAGCTCGGTCTACTGGCCGAACAGAGACAGACTAGACAAACCTCTAGCACTACATGCTAAAGTCAAACACTCCCTGATCTGGTGGAAAGACCCAGCAAATGTCTGCATGGGGATCCCTTTCTTGCAAACTTCCCATTATTACTCCTCACCAGTGACACATCTCTCATAGGATGGGGCGCATATCTCAACAATCTTATAACAGTGCAAGTGGTCATCAATGTAGATGTCTCTTCACATCAACCTTCTTGAACTCAGTGGTCAGGAATGCCTGCGCCCACTTCCTCCCACTAATGAAGGATACACACATAAGAGTCATGACAGACAGCATAGCAAGTATGTACTACAGTAGAACCTCAGAGTTATGACACACCCCCCTCAGGTAATGGAGGTTGTTCATAACTCTGAAATGTTCATAATTCTGAACAAAACATTATGGTGGTTCTTTCAAAAGTTTACAATTGAACAGTGACTTAATACAGCTTTGAAACTTTACTATGCAGAAGAAAAATGCTGATTTCCCTTTATTTTTTTTAGTAGTTTGTTTAACGCAGTATTGTACTGTATTTTCTTTTTTCTTTTTTTCCCCTCTCTGCTGCTGCCTGACTGCATGCTTTCAGTTCCAAATGAGGTTTGTTTTTGACTGGTCAATTTGTTACTCCGGTGTTTGTAACTCTGAGGTTCCACTGTACATAAATCGACAGGGAGGTGCCAGATTTCCCTCTCTTTGCATGGAAGTACTGAAGCTATGGAACTGGTCCATTTCCCATAATGTCACATTATCAGCGGCCTACCTTCCAGGAGCACAAAACTCGATAGTGGACAGTATCCATTGCAAGATCCCTCATGACCACGAATGGCAGATAAACCCAGCAGTACTTCATGACCTATTTAGGTGATGGGGACACCAACCACAGACCTGTTCGCCACTTACCTGAATAAGAAATGCCCATGCTACTGCTCCAGGGCAGGCATAGGACAACACTCCTTGGGGGACGCTCTCCTCCTTCTGTGGGACAGGGACCTTCTCTATGCCTTTCCCCCATTCCCCCTACTATCAAAAGTCCTACTAAAAATAAAAAGAGAGAGCGAGCAAATGTCATACTGATTGCTCCCCCTGGCCGAGACAGACTTGGTACCCTTACCTGCAACAACTGGTAACATGCCCACTGATCTCTCTCCAACCCACTCTATACTTCCTATCACAGAATGAAGGACGCATTCGCCATCCTAACTTGCAGATACTCCGACTCAAGACCTGGCTCCTTCGTGGTTCCAGCACATAGAAAGATTCTGCTCTGAGAGGGTACAGGAAGTGTTACTACACAGTAGAAAATCAACTACCTGTCATACTTACCTGCAAAAGTGGACCGGGTTTCAGATTTGGTGTAATTCCAGACAAATTTCCCTGACATCTGCTACTCTCCCAATGGCCTTAGATTGTATACTGACTCTCAAAAAATCAGGACTGTCTCTCAGTCCACTCAGAGTTCACCTAGCGGCTACAGCAGCCTTCCATCAACAAGTAGAGGGATACTCAGTGCTTTTGCACCCAACCACAAAATGATTCCTCAGAGGTGTAGTAAACCTTTTTCCTCAACCCAGACATCCCACCCCGACATGGACCCTAAACCTAGTACTAAAAAGCCTAACTAGACCACCCCTTGAATCCATGGTTACTTGTTCACTCTCATACCTGTCAATGAAGATCACTCGCTGAGGAGAATGGGGAAATAGCAGCACTGATGGCACATCCGCCATATACAAAATTCTATCAAGACAAAGTCACAGTCAGACCTCACCCAAAGTTCATCCCCAAGGTGACCTCATCTTTTCATATAAACCAACTGATTCACTTCCTGACTTTCTACCCCAGGCCTCACTGTGGTAACAGGGAGGTTATACTGCACATGCTAGATGTTAGGAGAGCCCCTGGCCTTTTACTTGGACAGGATGAAGGCTTTTAGGAAGTCTCCTATGCTTTTCCTTTCCATTGCAAAGAGGTCTAAGGGCGCAGCGATATCGGCTCAGAAACTCTCCAAATGGATCTCAAACTGTATCAGGTTCACAACATAGAACCTCCATCCAGAATCTGCACACAGTCCACAAGGTTAAGGTTGGTTTCCTCCTCTGTCATCTTCCTCAAGAATGTCCCTATCTTGGAAATCTGTAGAGCAGCTATCTGGGCATCTGTACATACCTTCATAGAACATTATGCGATTACCGGGGACTCCGCTTCAGAAGCGATCTTCAGCTCCACAGTATTGTCATCCATAGCAGACTTGGCTCCAAAGCCCCAGCCTCCCACTGGGGATACTACTCAGGAGTCACAAACAGTGAAGACCCATAGGGACACTACTTGAAGAAGAGGAAGTTACTCACCTCATGGTTCTTCGAGGTGTGTGTCACTATAGGTGCTTCACGACCCACTGTGCTCCCCTCTACTTTGGGATTCTTGTCAAGGACTCTGGTAGAGCAGGAATTGAGGGGGGTTCGCCTGCGTGTTCTGGTTAGTCACATGGCAGGGCACAAAGGGTGGGGGCAGCGCATGTGTGGGCCGAATGGACATTGCTACCGAAATTCTCCAATTAGCAGCGCAGGGATGGAAGCACACATACAGTGGAGTACCCATAGGGGGACACATCTCGAAGAACCGTTGTTACTGCACAAGGTGAGTAACTTCCTCTTATTTCCCTATAAGCAGAATAACAGTAACAAGTGACAGTTGAAAAATATTGACATTTTAATGGTGACCATTACAAATGCATAACATTATTATTATTAATAATAGAAATAACTTAGTTGAAGTTATCTGACAGGTTAAAAGCATGAGCATTTTGTACCATGTCAGAGGCATCCACAGCAGTTATTCTTGTTGACAGAAGTTTAACCATTCATGAAATGTCCATTAGAAATCCAACTTTCCTGGGATGGAAAGATTCAAATCCTTTCCAATGAATAAAACATTAATGACCACTGCAATACCAAAACAACAACAAAATGTTGATTAAAAATTATCATATTTCTAATTCATGCCATCAATCTGTCTACATATAAATATCATTTTTTCACTGTGTTTTTTTCTTTTAGAAAAAGAAAGCAAAGCAAAGAAGGCAAAAGTCTTATAAAATGGATGTTGATAAGATGTTCTACAATGATACATTTTCTTCATTAACAGTAAAATTCACCACAGTGCACAGAAGCTATGCAAAGTCACCTGCGTCACGTAAGCCCTCTGTGGAAGACTTATGTGGTGTGGAGGACCCTGTATTTGCTCCCTGCACTGGGGTAAATTCCACCCTAAGTTTTATAAGAAAAGACACCATGTTTTCGCTCTGGTAGTTTCTAGATGACCAGCAGTTAGCTCTCCAAAAAGGTTAATGGGAGGGAGATTATGTTACTATCAATTATACAGACTGTACTGAGAAAATCTGAGCCTGTACAAAAAATACATTGGATCCAATAGGCTTGGGTTTCTGGACCAGATTTGACCCAGGAATATGTGGCTATGGATCTTTCAGAAATGAATGTGAAGCTTACTGGGGACTTTACCCTTCCAAAAAAAATCTCCCCACCCCCCCCACCACATTTTGTGAATATTATCTGTAACATTATGGTTATTTTTTTTAAATACCATAAATAGTCCAATAAAAAGTATGATATTTAGTTTCTCTTGAGCAGTTGCATGTTCTGAGTTTGACTTGGCAATGCCCTTTTATCACCTAATGTTGCCCTCTTCAGGAATTATGCACCACTAGGTGTGTGACTGAGAGGCATCCAGTTACATGCACGGTATAAAAGGTCAATAAATCATAAAAAAAGACATACTTTTATGTGGAAAAATGCATTCAACATTTTTTCCTGAGTAAAGTATGCAGAAAACCTGCTTAAATGGGGCATATAATTTTTAATGAATCAGGCCTTAGTCCTAGGAAATGAACCGAGTATGATAAATAAGATGGAAGCTGGTGAATATCTAGGGTCTAGTAATCATATCATCATGTTTGAAATACACCTGAGGGTTTGTGTGAAAGGTAGTAGCTCAAAAGGATTAGTCTTTAGACTAGCGGACTTTGAGAAATGTAGGATAAATTGGAGAAATTTGATTGTAATCGACTAATCAAAAATGTGCTACTGAAAATTCAGAGGTGCTAATAGAAAAATCAGAAGGACATGAACTACATTAATTTGGATAAAATACGAGTCCAGTAGCTTACAGAAAAATACTTTGATTTCTTTCTTTGGGATCCATGCATTATTTTCATAGAAATGCTTACCCTGAAGTGTAATTCCCTCTTTCCGGGTTTCCTTTAGTTACCATTTTATCAAACCATTAGGTTCTGAGTCTGCTTTCTTGACCAGTTTTAAACTGTTACTCCACTGAGTTTAGTTTTGTTTGTTCTGTTTTATGCCAATGTGAGATCAGAATCAGGCCCAAGCACTGCAGGCACAAGTGTCCAGTTTTCACTTCAGACATAACTTGCTTCAAAATGAAACACACAGTCCAGTAGTCAACTGATAAGAATCAGGTGGTCTGTGCAGGCATTTGAAAAATCAACGACTGTATCATTTATTTTATTTAATTTGATGTAATTGTTAGGAAATGTATGAACAGAGTTCCAGACATCATGCTGAGTGACAACGTAAGAAGAATGTGGTAAATGAGAAGATTGAAAAAGCTGAAATAAGTAGCTAAAGGAGGGAAAAAATAATGTATAAGCCCACTGATTTGAGTGCAAGATCAACAGAGCAACACGGCATAAAGTCTACAGGTAAAGAGATATTGGAGCCTCTGTTTGCTGTCAGCCCTAATAGGTGATATCACCGATTTGGTTGATTTAATGTACCCTGTCTACATACACACACACACATCATACATAATTTGAAAGCTTATTATGTCTACTTTAAGAAGATGTATGATGTGGAGCTGTCAAGTGGTGCTGTTACCATGCCAAGGGGATAAACAGGGATACCATCAACACGTTAAAATGACCTCTTTGAAATATTTATATTTGTTTTAGTTTAATGACTCTGTGTATTATTTCAAGACATAACATTGGATTTCTTTGTGACCTCATAGCATCACAACAATCTAAAGGGTAAAACAAAATCTAATAATAAATTTCTACAGGTACCATTGAAATGTAATAGTGCTGGTGACATTTCTAGTCAACATCATTATCATCATCTTGTTCATCATTATGATCTCTGTCAAGAGTGCATGGGTTACCACAGTCTCCACTGCCTGGGCATGTACACAGTTCTGTGCAATTCTGACTATAGACACAATTGATTGTTGTTTGCACCTACCGTATAGGCACAGATAAGTTCTTGTAGAAGTTCATATGCCATTGGTCCTTGAAGAATACAGGAAGTAGTTCATCATCCACATTTTTCCATCTATGTTTCTATGGTGATCTGAATCTGGTTTACCTACGTATGCAGACATCCAAATCTATGTTTGCCAAGATGCTCTTTTAACATGATCTTTACAACAGTCCCATATGCAAAAAGTCTTCAGAAAGAAGAAGTGTTTGTGATGGGTGTGCTCTTACAATCTCAGGTGCATTTTTGAACCATAATCTGTTGTTCACATTTCTTCTTCTTCTTGGCCATTTACCTTTCTTATATTCACTTTGGTGGACTGTTGAGTACATTAATAATACCTCTATTAGGTGGACCCTACTCTTACAAGATGGATATACATTTTCTATAGAACATGCTTCATGGGCAGAGAAAACTTTTAGGTAGAAAGTCTGCATAACACAGCAAGTGACATTTGTGCAGGACTCATGAATGTAACAACATATCAATAAAATAATTGATTACTTTTTTAAATACAATGTTTAAACATAACCAAAATTAGAAGGAACTGGGCATAATTAAGCTCCTTATTTTACCTGAAGATAGCAGAGAGACTGAGTTCTTGTCATCAATATCAACTGATCAACAGTGTCTATATATATCTGGGCTGGATTAAGCCACTGAATGATCATAGACACTAAGGTTTTGTGTGTCCCTCTTGCACCATATTCTTAACCTTTGAACCCTGATGCAGCATGATATGGCAAGTCAGGCAGTCAGAGGTCAAAGGATTGCGCCATTCCCACTATGCCACAAACCTGTCTTCTTTTTACAGAGCCAACTCTACTTGCCTGGTTCTGGGTTTCCTTCTCCATCTTTTCTCTTACCATCCTCCCACTGGTACAACACTTCTCTGCTCTGCATGCCATGATTATGTAGTTATGATTAAGGCATATTAGTGTTTGTGTTCCCAGATTAGATTAAACTGATTTTTAAAGACACATTAGGTGTTTCATATTTTTTCCTTTCACAGTATCTGTATAGGGCAGAACTAACATTGTTTGGGTGCCTAAATGATGTACTTTTGTACCGTAACATGTTTCAATTTCTTTTAAGTGTAACCATAACTCTGAATTTCTTGAGTTTGTAATGCTTGGGATTAGGATAATTATAAATCCTTATTTTTTGTCCATAAATTACTAATATGGACTCTCAACCTTAACTCCTTTTCAGAGTAGTTATTTGTCCTGGAATTTCCGTGTCTTTTTATATTAAGTATTTTATACATGAACGTGAAACAAGAAACCCAAAGATAATTCTATTGTGATATTCTACTGATTGGAAGATTTGTAGTGTCAATCTTAAATTACTTCTTAGTAATTTGAACTTTTAAGAGCAAATTCACTGGTATACCACAGCAACGCAAAACAGGCCAGAGTGCACTGGCTAGTTAATTTGAGTTACATATGGTTTGTGTTGCCAGAGCAGTGCAAAGCAACAAAAGTGTACTGGTGAATTTGGCACTTAATTTGATTTACTGGTTTAAAGGGCTGTATTAGTGACACCTGTGCTATGTGAAAGGAGGGTAGGGAGAGCCCAGACCATGAGTCCCAGTGGCTCGGTGGTTTAAGGGCTCACCTCACCTTGTGCTCCTGTCTCAATTCGCATGGCAGTGCTGCCCTGCTGCACTGTGGAGTCAAGATAGCAGTGCCATAGGGGAGCCTTTCAAGCACTGCTGCCCAAGCTAGTATGCAGCCACTGAACCTTAAAAGAGCAATAGCAATTGCTCAAGTGATTTACCAAAGAGAAATTTTTACACATGCATCTAGTCTCTCTTGTAGCACTGACTCGTTACAATCTATAGAATTGTTGCAATCAAATCTTCTATGGAGGAAGGCTGTTGATTTGTTGAGTTGCCTCTGTCACAATGAGCTGTTGACCTGACCCATCTGTAGTCGATGTAATTATAGTAATTAGATACTACAATGGTTAATAACTTACTTTAATTATAACCCAATTTCTTCAAATATAGCCTATGCAAAAGATTTGTTAAATTCTAATTTATGGAAATTTGAATAGTTTGTTGTTGCCTTATTAAGATCATTTGAGACAAAGAAAAGACTGACACAGACTATATTTCTTAAAGGACCAGTTTTTAACTAATTTTAAACTCCTAAACTAACATATACATGTAAATTCTCAGCAAATTCATTATATACCCAAACAGTAAAGTATCAGGGGGTAGCCGTGTTAGTCTGTATCTACAAAAACAACAAGGAGTCTGGTGGCACCTTAAAGACTAACAGATTTATTTGGGCATAAGCTTTCGTGAGTAAAAACCTCACTTCTTCGGATGCATAGAGACAGTAAGTGATATAAGTTTGGGGCGGATATGCTGTATTCTTCATACAGAACCAACATTGAATCCCTGCTTCAGGTGCAAATGGGAACTCAGCCTTAATCATGGAGTTGTGACTGGTGCCACCATAATATCTTAATCATAATATCTTCTATTCATCTGGAAGGACTCTTGTAACATTGAAAGACAGATTTCTGCTATTTTGATTGTTTAGTTTCTTAGGTGTGATTTCCATTTAGACTAATCTTGATGCTGCATCTCTGTGTGGTTTAGCGCTGCCTTTCTCTATGTGCAGATATTAGAATTCTGTCTGCGCATACTCAGCTGACTCAGTTCTATGATCAGCACTAGCCAGCAGCCAGACAAGGTCTTGCTGGAAGATATCAGTTCTTGCTTTATTCTAATAAGGGCCCAAAACATCCAAACTTAAAAGCCTCCTCTTATGAGATGTGCTCTTCATGGCAGTGCTGAGAGCTCAGCACCTAGAAGCATCAGAGATCTGAGGGGGAAATGCGCCTTTTGAAACTTGACTTATCTCTCAAAGACCTGAATTGGGAGAAGGCAGCATTTATAGCTCTCAACTTTCCAATGTGTGAGAAAAGCAATCAGAATGTGACCTGTGACCAAAACGTCAAACACCTGGGTGGTGTTGCTTGTTGCACCAAAATTGACAGATGACAGTGGTTAAAAATAGAATTTACTAGTTAAATGTTTTGTTGCTGTGTGAATTAAATAAAACATTTGTTTAAGAAGAAAGCTGGAAAAAGAGAAATTCCATGATGCACAACTACTGTATAAGGACCCTTTGCATTGCTTATTAGCTGGATTGGGACCTTGAGATCCCTAGCACAGACCTCTAGCACTTGAGCTAAAGGAGATCTTTTATGTGGACAAGCCAGTGGTTGACAAAGTGACAACACTTTGCCAACGGGTCCACAGCTATTTGCTAGGGAGCAGTAGAATGTTGAGGATCAGTATTTGTGGATTCTATTACTGCTCCTTAGAAGAGAGGTTTGTCTGATAATTAGAGCCGTGGTTATAGACAGAGTAGCCAAGTACATACATTTGGCACATTCATTTGGACAAGCAATGTGATTAAGGCTTGGGTTTGCCTGTCATATTAAAGCCTGTCTCTCATATAAAGAATCTGGTGAAAGGCAGCCTAGCACCATTGAACTCAATGGAGCTGGGCTGATTTAAACCAATTGAGAATCTTTCTATTCCCAGTTCTGCCAGAAATGATTTTGTGCAACCTCTCCATTCACTTATATGTAAAATGGGGTTGTGTAGGAAATGATACTTTCCTTCCTCCTAGCATAGGGGGATAGGTCCTTGATCAACAGTAACGGTTTTGAAGAGCACAGAAGAAGAACTGAACTTGGAACTCATGGCCTTCTGGCTGTAGAGCAGTACACCATACCCTAAGTCAAAGGGTGTTTGCATAGAAAAGGTCTGTCTCTCTGACCCTTTTACTCATGGCTGTGTAAGATGAAAGTTGATTCTCCCAAAGTGCAGAAATTGCTGAAAAATCTTGAACGCCTGAGAGGTCTGGTAGCACTTCAGAAAACAAAAGCATTTAAATCAACATTGCCTAATTTTTTCATTATTAGAATCCACTGTTATCAAATGAATGCAAGATATAGCTGGAACAGTAGTTATTGTATGAGTTTTAGCAAACGGTGCTCATGCCCCAATCATTTCCTAGAATTCTTAGAGGCTATCACTGCCAGACTGGACAGTAGAGATGCAGCAAATATCTTATACCATGATTTTCAGATAGCATTTAACAGAGTTCCGCATCAGGAGCTAATGTCTAAAGTGCTGAATTGCAGAGTAGGAGGAAAGTTGACAGACTGGATCAAAAACTGGGCAAGGGCCAGGAACTAAAGGGTAGGAATAAATGAAAAATCTTAAGCTTGGGGGAAAATTACCAATAGGGTACTTCGGGGACTAGTGTTGGTACTAAACAGTTACTTTGTTGTTTGTAGAAATTACACTTATAATATATTTGATGAATGTATATATAAATCAGGTTTTGAGAAGATAATTTGTAGTCATACCCAATATTCCTAAACAATGTAATCATTTCAGAAAGATGTATGCATCTGAAGTACTTGAATTAAGCCATGGTAGATGCAATACAAGATAGAGAGATGTAGAATAATAAATATGCAGAGAGAGGAAACTTCTCCTCAGAAAACAAAATACATGTGTTACATGGAAAAAATAGTTAAGTCTCATCACCAAGAAAGAGATTTGGGAGTTATTGATGAAATGTCCTTTAAGCTTCTTTTCTATATGCAACTGCAGTGAAGAAAACAAACAAAGAATGAGGCTATAGACTTCTATAGAAATAGATTATGAATCAAGTAAATAATAAATATACTAACTGGGAGAATATGCTGGTTTAAAGTTCATGCAAAATACTCAAGTACTGATGACCGTACCACATGGTGATTGTTGAAGTGTAATCAAACAACCAGAATGATATTAAGCCTCAAAGATTTGTTGCAACACAATAATAGGTTTTGGGTGTATTGTCTCTGGAAAGAGAATACTGCTTGTGGGTGATCTCAGTTTTTAAGTAGGAAGTTGGTTGACAAATTTTATTCAAATAAACTAATTAATCAATAAATATAACAACAAGACGTCCTTATCTGAAAAAGAGAAAAATTGAAGTTGTAAGTAAGTCTGGAGGAAAGTGTTGGGTGAGATTTGTTCCTGCAGCTGCTAGTGTTTGGGGATAATTTTCTACTTGTTTGCCTTGTAATGGTGGATCTTTTCACTGGGAAAAGTTGGAATATTATCTTTTTCACTTTTTTTTAATTTAAAGTTTAAAATTTTAGAATATTGGAGAAAGTAGCAAGACTTGTGGGGCCAAAGGAGTTGTACTGATTTATAGCAGCTGAGGTTCTGTCCTATGGAGTGAATACCGGACAGAGAATGATATGTACTGTAATTATGAAGAAAATAGGAAAATATATAAAAAAGGTGAAGTGAAAAAAGTATTAGAATTCCAAGAAGAAAATGCAGAAAATGTCCCAAAAAGTCAAGTGAACAAGTTCAAGGAACTTTAATGGTCAGCATTGTCACAGACATAAGATGTATCTGAAATTCACTGATCTTGATTGTATTTTAATTTCATTGGGTTAACAGCAGCGGGTAATACTTAGTGACGTCTTCCAACAGTAATTCAGTTTTTGCAAAACAGAAACTAATGTTTCTCAGCTTCACATGTCCTAGACCTGCAATGTGATTCCCTTGACCCATAACCAGAGCACATACAGTAGTGACAGGAGCTGAGGATATGAAGGTGGCAACTTGAAGACTTCAGAAGTGGCAGCCTTGGCATATGCAGGCTGTGCAGTTGAGTCAGTTATCACAGAACAGCCTTTAAATTTGACAAGCTCCTGAGCAGTAAGGGCTCTATCATCTTCACAGTAATCACAGATAATTCTCATCAGCATTAGTGGAAAAGATCTACACATATGGGGCCAAATCCTAAAGTCAATGCCATGGTAACTTTGGTTTACTTCAGTGGGAGTTTTGTCTTTGTAAGGACGAGTTTTCATTTAATAATGAAAAAACATTCGTGAATAATTATTCAAGGAGAAATTGCCAAAATTTGCTACACATATTTATTTGCAATATATTATTCAACTAGCACTAGTAAGGAGTAGGTAAATTCTTCAGGATTTTTTGTTTCTGAACACTGCATAAAATGCACGGGCAGTACCTTCTCTGTTCAAAATGGTCCAAAAAATGACTATTCAATACATAAGAGTGTAGTGGGTGTAGGGTGACCAGACAGCAAATGTGAAAGATTGGGACAGGGGGTTGGGGGTAATAGGAGCCTATATAAGAAAAAGACCCCAAAATTGGGACTGTCCCTATAAAATCGGGACATCTGGTCACCCTAAGTGGGTGTCACTGATACAATTAAGTTTCATGTTCCCAGTTAGCTAAAGCTTGAATTTTGGGATTTCATCTGTTGAACTGCTAGTTTGAGCTACAATCTTGAAATACAGTAGAATCATTCATTATGGATTATAGGAAAAAATGAATGTTGACTTGTCTGTTTAGGTCGCAAAAAGTTGTCATTCTAACAACTTACAATCATTATATTTATTTCTTCCTTGAGGTAGTCATGTTGAGTGCGTGGCCTCCATTTTGGAGAAATTAAAGTCCTGTGAGGTCACCAGTTCTGTTTGTTGGATTTTTAGCCAAGAAAACTGTCAGTGGTGAGTGAGGATGCCACAAGCACCACTAGTGATAGCCATGTCCACAAAAAGGCAGGAGGAGTTGTGAGAAGGTCACGGTCTGTATCAATTAGTATTTAATATCTCTGCTCCATTATGCAGTTTGCTGTACTCAGATGCTTGCGATGCAATTACATACTTTGGATGGTCTCCCCTGCAGCCAATCTACTCTTCCTATAAATACTTATAACCGATAGAATTCAGAGTAAATGTTATATCTGAAATGCAGCCACGGACACTACTTCTTCTTTACTGCATACAGTGTAAGTAGTCCTGATATATTATTGGCTTGGTTGGTAATTTGCATGCAGGGGATCACCATTGATCATGGTAATTCTAAAATAAAAATAACTTGCATTTCAAAAGAATATTTTATGTCTCATTTGTAATTTTCCCATGCAAATTATAACAATTCAGTAGTTCTGCTTCAGTATGTGTATTGCATAGAAAGCACCTGAGATGCATTCATACTCTATTTATTGTAATTGACTGCTTTTCATGGGCAGGATGATTGCATTTTCTCTACTTAGTTCCAAAAAGTATTTTCTAATTTTCAACTTACACTTTAAGCATTTGCCACTTACACTTTTACCTTAGAGTACGTTCACTGGGTTTCTCTTTCAGCATTGTCTAAAATTCTACATTTTACAGGAATGCAAACTTTTCAGATTCTATAATCTCATTTTTTTATTGTTTCTCATTCCAAGTTTAAAATGGTAAGATACTTTAACCATCTTGTTGAGATTCTGGTATCTTCAGATACAGAGAGAGTCTGTGCTTTGACTTGTCTCTTGTGACTCTTCTGGATAGTCTATCATATATGGAAAGTATCAGTTCCAGAAGATGGTGTTTTCAGGAATGACTTTCCAGTGAGGGTAAGGGTGAATTTGATGTCATTCTCAGAAATCAGATATTAGTATTTTTGTGGATGGCCATATCTGAGCCAGTCATGGCTTAGTGATTAAGAGCACATTTTCATGGTAGGAAGATATCTGAATGACAGGCCTTTTAGTTCCCACACATCTATTTTTCTTCTAATCCATTCCTCGTTTAATTTAAACGTTCTCATGATATTATCAATTATTTGTTAAACAATAACAACAGCCTTGCATTTTACAATAGACTACCTCATGGGGCTTACAATGGAAAAGATTGCACATTAATTCGTGCATTTTTTCAGCTTGCATTCTTGGAAACTAAAGCACTTATTCAATCTAACTTTAGTGTATTAAAACTAGAGATGGCCAGAACTCAGACCTCAGGTTTGGACTTTATTGAATTTCCTGAGTGGGATTTTCAATTTTGAAATATTAGGTTAAAACCTATCTATACCTTTGTTTCCAGTTTAGATCCCAAATTGGAAAGAACCATTTTCCGTTTCCAGTTTAGATTGATATTACTGGAAATTATTGCCACATAAGTGTGTACAGTGCTTTATAGTACAGCTATAGTACAGCTCTGTCCTGAAGAGCTTGTGCTCAAAGTTAAGATGGAAATAACATAAGGAGGGATAGGGAAAGGAAGGATGAGGCAGAGGACAATATGGTTGAGGTCACTTGGGAGGCTAGTGAGTCTTGAGGGTAACAGTTTATTAAAAAATGGTGAGGCTGTAGGTTATATAAGCCTCCCTGAAGAAGCGGGTTTTAAGAAGCTAGAGAAGAGCTATGAACTGTTGCAGATAAGTTGTGAGGAGGGCAGCTTAGAGGTGGGTGTAAAATGGGGCAAAAAGAGTGTCTCCAGGTTAGGCACTTCAGCTGAATAGAGTAGACAAGGTGGTAAGAGTTGGGCGCTAGGAAGCTAGGTTATAGGGACTCTGAGAGTGAGAATGAGGAACTTGGATTTGATTTGGGAGAAGAGAGCTAATGAAGGGGATTTTTAGAATATGGTCGTGTCATTGAGAGAGAGATTTTTACAATAGTGTTTTGATAGATTTGGAGAATTATGGATTTTTTTTCTTGAAAAATGACTTGAAAAGACGATTCGTGAATCTCGATAAAGAAATCGTATGAGACTATGATAGAGGTAAAACAAGGTCTAAAAGCAGCAGGAATAATGCATTTAAATCTAGTAATTTTAGTTCCTGAATAAAATTAGAAAGATTGAGACTTCCTTACTGTTTAGCATGAAGTTGAATGTTCTTTATTATTGCACATAGCTTTCTGCATGCTTTTAATAGTCCATAATATTTTTCTCTTAAAGTCAAACCTTATGTTGATGTCTTTATTTTCAATGTCTGAGACATTGTGGTAGGTTTCCCTAATTTTCAGGATTGTAGTTTATTCAATTATGTGTATGACCTCCTGGCCAGAATGTCACACTGAAGCCTCCTTTTACAGGTAATCTGTTTTGATCGGAACTGCCTTAATTAAGCGGACTGTTATTGTACGGGATAGACTCCCTGCACTCTAGCTAAACAGCACTTGTTACGAAAGAAGCTCCCTCCAAAATCCATTGGTACCACTCTGAGATCCAGCTGAAGAGCAACATGAGTGGCTTTCTTCCTCCTAGAAGTTCGTGTTGCATCCATAGCACTCCACTCATACTCTCTCTCAGTAGCAGGGAACAGTGAAGAACTAAAACTGAAAATGGCCAAGTCCCACAGATTCCTCCTGGGCAGCCCCTGATTTTGTCATTTAATTATATGAATTGTTTAATAAGAACATTACAAGAAATACAAATATAGACTTTTCTCTCTTGGTAGGAAAGTTGAGTTGAAAGCTTATTTTTAAATGATAAATTTCAGTATTGTAGAAACAGATTTAGGAACTGTTCCATTTAGTTAGTTTGAGCTGGTAACTTTTTGTTTTCTTCAGCAGAACAATTTTAGTGTCTATCATGAAAGGATGCAAGTGGTAATTTAAAAATTAGTTTGATATGTATATTCATACATTTGTTCAATGTAAGGAAAGACTGAGTTGGTAAAATGGTAAGATAGCCAGCAAGGGCTTGTTCTAGGTGGATTTCTGACCTCACAGCACAGTTTTATCCCATCCTATATTAAAAAGTGTTTGTTTAGTGATGCCTCATTGTGGGGAAGGGGAAAGGGAGCAGGCACAATTTGGAGGTAGGGGCACTACATCACCACAGGGGAAAGTATTTGGGATGGCATTCCTTCTCTCCAATGCCTTAATTGGTTGTGCCACTGAACAAAATCGCAAATAAAGAGCAGCAAATCAGCTAGAGACTCCCCTTCTTCACAGGAATTCCATGACTTGCCCTCAGCAAGTGGAAAGGCTTTATCTGTTGAAGTAAAGATTAGAGCTGGGAGGAGAAGTGTCATTCTATTTGGCATAGGATTTCAATATTCCAGTTCAGAACGAAAACCAAAACTTTAGAAATTCTCTGTGAATGGGAATGGAGCCCTGGTGTCCAGACTTTCATCTCCGTGCCAGCCTGCCAGGACTTGAAACCTGCCTGGCAGGTTCCCCTGGTTTCTGTCAGAATTTCGTTGAAATTGAAGCAACCCCATAAAACATTTTGACTTTGACAAAGCAGCAAATCCCAGTGAAAAAATGTTTTATCAGAATTTTTTCTTCTAGCTTCGGTATGGATATTAATGACGACTCTTTAAAGGCAGACTGTATTTTAGATTGATAGTACTGGAAAAAATGCCACAACGTTTTCTTTGCATGGAATCCTAACCCCCTATAAAATGAGAAATTGTAACACATTTGTAGCTTTCAGTGGTTCTGATTGTGCTTTCTGAAGATAACTCAGTGATGAAGAAGGAGGCATGCTGGAGTATGGGTAGCAAAGTTACCTCCTACAGCTAGTCATAGATTTGTGAAGAAAGCAACGGGAAAGCCCAATTTTTAATGATAAAAGGGATTTTGATTTTCATGAGGAATTTGAAGCAGGACTTCTATCTCACTGGGGCAAAGGATACATTTCCTTCAGAATCAAAACTATGTCAAAAATGGTTTCCAGGAAACCAAGCTGATAATCCTGACTTTGTAAGAGACTCCAGAACTGCTTCAAAACTTCTGGGTCTTGTGCATATGTAATACTGCCCTCTCCTGGAATATTGTAGATCTGCACGTATACACCATTTTTCTCTCCTATTTGAGGTAGTAAAGCTGTCTTTCACTTATGAGAGATGGTAGCCTGTGGTTTTAGAGCCAAAGATCTTTCATTTGAATTCTGAAGTTCTGCTAGTACATATGGGCAGACAGTATAGAGCTTGATGCGGCTAAAAGATGATTTTCCCATTTTCAGCTCTGCGGTAAGAGCGAAGTGTTCTCTCTATGTTGCCATGGGTACTTACTGAATATGGAGGAAGAGAATAGGCAGTACAGAGGCTTCCTTCATCAGCAGTATTACAAAACTATATTTTTGTTTTTAGGATTAACATTATTAATTTTTCATTATAACATTTTTGTTACAATCTAGAGCATTTAAAATCTAAATGTACTAGAGAGGAAGTGGAAATCAAATCAAATAATGTGTGTTATTAAAAGAATTATTTGTATTTAAGGTAATGGAATATTAGGTAGACTGAAATAGTATGCCATTCCCTCAGTATGCTATGGCAAGCTTTCAAATGGTTTTTGATAAAAGGAAAAACATGTATTTATAGGGGTGGTATTTAAATTGTAGGTCCATATGTGCATTTGGAACATCCAGAAAATTGCCTGATTGGTTCTCTTGAACATTGTTTCATTGGCAAAGAGGTTTGCAGGCTGCAATATTGGAGGTCAAGCAGCAGTTGAGCAGATTTTGTGCAAATAGTGTTCCTGTTTTTATTCAATAGACTTTCCATTTCATACCTTGCTTTTTGGGAGATTGCTTCTTTGTAATTTTGGAAGTAGAATAGTGGCAGTAAAAGTTGAAGTGCTTAATTTTTGCTTGTTCCACATATTTTTTCAATTGCAGTCTAGTGAATAGGTTTCTGAACCTGATCATATTGCTCTTTAAAGACAGATAATTGTGCACTGTACCGCAATGGTAGACTGTTGATTTTCATGAATGAAAAAATACATTCATTATTCTGTGCAAACTTATTACTAGCTTGTATTCCAGGGAACAGTAATTATGTAAAAGGAAGAATTAGTTTTGGCTTTTTGTTAGACCTATGAGAGACTGAGTATACACCTCTTATATAAGCAAACTCATTTCTATTTATTTAGGGATAGGTTAAGTCTTTAGGCTCAAGCCAGAGTAAGGGATAGTGTGTAGCTGCACTGCCCTAGAGCAGCCCTGGGAAGGAGTTGTAACTGAGAGTTGATGCAATTATTTCTCTTTTCCCATCTTGCTCTAGGAGGGGTAGTTAGTTACTGCAACCATTGAAAGATGTATGTTGCATCCCTCCTTGTGTCAGGTCAGCTATCCAGGCCTCAAATGGGTATAGGGGATGGAATAAAAGGTTCCACCTACTCCCTGTCCTGTCTGTCCCCTTTCTGTCCTCCCGGGGGTGAGTATCTGGATAACAGGGACTGCACTCTGCACCAGCACTGAAACCAAGATGTCACTAGGTCTTACTCAGCGGGGCAGAGAATGATGAGGCCTTACTATCCCTTATTTCCCCTGTCTGGCCAGATATGAGAGAGGCACAACCTGACCCTTAATATTTACAAACCTGTGAGACTGAAATTGAGTGAACTTGGGTCAATCAAGAAATTAAGCAGGAAACTGAAGAACAAAACAAAACAAAAAAAAGAAAATCTGCACTCGAGCTAGAGTAATGGTGAAAGAACAGGCATAAAACTTTTTCTCGTGCAGCAGAAATAGGCATCTCAACTTCACAAATGAAAATCCTATAGAAAGCGCCATTGACAACCCATGGGAGAGACTCTCAGTCATGTTTCCTAAGAGGTGTATGTGGGGGTTTCAGTAACGATTAAAACTGGGATTTTTAAAACCCGGCTGCTGCCCAGGCTCTTGGCCTGTCGCTTCTTGCTGGGAGCCTGGCTGCTGCTTGGGCTCTCGCCCCTTCCCACTGCCCCTCTTAAGTTGGTGGAAGCACTCCTGGTGAGGACCTACACCACCGACAGAAGGAGGGTAGTGTGGACTTGAACCACAGCAGTAATTACTGTGGTGGCTGTAAGTCGACCTAATATAGGTCGACTTAAATTTGTAGTGTAGATGTGCCCTTAGTAAATATGCAAAGAAATATTAGACAATAAGTCTCTAAGGGCCACATTTTCAAATGTTAGGAGCTTGCAAAAAATGTAGGAGTTGGTGCTGACTAATAATTGTGCTTGCAAAAGAAATGCTGTGTGCACAATAGATGATTGTGTGAGCAAACAAATGCAGTTACCCAGTTTGTATGGGCACCTGCATTGTTTACATATGTGCCAGTGTTTGAATCTACGTATCTTGTATGCAAAATGTAGATACCTAAATTTGAAAAATTGGCAGGATGGTCTAACGGGTCTTTTCCATGTGGCATACCTACCTTGTTCACATGCATGCACAATTTGCAGTGAGGCTCACATATATTTCTCTTTTAAAGTTGGCCCTAAAAGTATATCTAAGCTTATAGAAAA
Organism: Chrysemys picta bellii; assembly: GCF_011386835.1. Taxonomy (NCBI): domain Eukaryota; kingdom Metazoa; phylum Chordata; order Testudines; family Emydidae; genus Chrysemys; species Chrysemys picta. Next base: position 30,089,721 of record NC_088801.1, on the reverse strand, counting down.
ATTATGACATGATAGCAAATTATTTCTCAAATAATATCATATCTTGTAATTAGACTATGTTGTAATGCATGTGCTCAGTCTATTTTGTCTTTTTAATCTGATCTGTAATCTTATACTGTGTATACCACTGTAGTATCTGAGTGCTGGTGAGCTAGAGAGCACATGTATAGAAAGTAGAGATGGGATAACCTCAAAAGGCCCAGAGGTTCATTTAAAATTCTTAGTCAAATATTTTTGGTCAGTATTTCCAGTGGTGCAGCTATGATGGTAGGACAATTGTAGCTATCCACTGGCAGAAATCAGGTGATATAATTTCTTAACGTTTAAAATACACACTTACCATGGCGAATAATCATATTATGGGTGCTGCTTTAGAGCTTGAAATATACACAACATGCTATAGGAACTTTTGTATATTTCACAATATGTAAACAAATGTATTTGTTAGTGAGAAGTGCAGCTAAAATGTTCCTAGAATCACCTGCCTGCTGTGAGTTTTCTCTGATGAGTGAGTGAACAGTTTTTCTATGCCTGGGGTGGACAGAGGTTTTTCCTCATGCCAAGCATGACTGTCTACATGCAGATTGCGCTGCATAGTTTGGGTAGCTATGGACACAAGTAACCACTGAGTCAGGTGTAGAGACGATATTTTGCAAACCAAGTAATTTGACCCAAGAAAGCAATACCATTGTTCTTTGTCACCCTTGTGTGAGGAAGTTGTTCCTCACTGGAAATGTATTTCCATAAACTGTTTCAGGATCGGAAATGCTATATTTTCTTCCAGTTGCTGCCAAATGCATTGTCAATCTAGAGGGGGAATATTTCAAGCAATGTTACAGTTAAGTAAGGCTGGTCAGTATTTTTATGTGTGCATCATCTTATTCCCTCATTGGATATTTTTCTTGCTGTAGGAGATGGTGTGAATTTGGTCTTTCTAAGCAGGAAAATTTAACAAAACAAAAACCATAACTGTCATTGTATAGATCAAATGATGAAAAATGTAAATATTATTTCTCTATGGAGGCATCACTAACTTTTTAGTTCTAATGGCTGATTTTTTGCATGTGCTCCATAGATGGGTGAAACTAGTGTGTTTTTTGTGTTTTTGAATTGTCATTGACTTTAGTACAAGAGCCCGACAATCTATTGGAATCAGAAAAAAAGTTCAACAGGTGTTTGTATTTGCCTTGTTTGGAAACTCATAAGAATGATGTATCAATCTGCCATAGGTCTGAAACCCTTTTATCAAGGAAGAAAACGTTACTATATTAGGAACCTCAAGATTAAATAAATATTTATCGAATAGTAATGTCCCATTTGATAAGAATCTCACTCCATACCCGGCATTTCTAAACCTGCAGTGATAGTGGAGAAACTTTGCTTTAGAAAGAGACCCAGTGATTTGTAACTGACCTACAAGAATTAGAATCTGTTTAACAGGAGCATCCCCTTTGTTAATCCAGTTGTTTATAATTTTGAAAAGTGGGGAAGGGAAATATGTCGTTCTCTTCTTTTAGTAATTTGGCAGCCAGGCACAGAACTATCATTGCATCAGTGCTCTGTGCATTTGTGGCAAAGGATAACATGGCAAAACCCCTGGTCTTGCAAAAAGTGCCCTCACTGAAAACATTGTGGTGTTTGAAGCCACTGTTGCACTGCAAAGAGGGGCATTAGTGGCAGTTTCCAGGGGTATTGTGGAGAGAGAAACAGGCAGGATGCTTCCAGCAGCACTGTGAGAAATGCTTTTAGTGATAGACATTTACAGGATACCTTATATGCTCTCCATTCAGAGCCAGTCCTGTCCAACAGCTGATGCATGGTGGCTGGGTGTGGCCCCTTTTGTGGTTTTTAGGGTGACTGCTGCTGCTAATCTATACACACTCACTGAGGCCAGGGCAAGGAGGGAGGGCTCCCTGCACTCTTTCCCCACACCTCATGCACTCGTGGGGGTGTGGGTTTAGAATCTAGTCCTTAATATGCATACAGAATGAAACGTCTGTTTTGAAATTTTCATCCAATTTTTCTCTACATAGTAAATTGCATGGAACTCTATTAATTTATTTCAAAAGAAGGAATGAGTGAGATGACTCTGCTGGTATTTTAACTTGTGGCTTCAGGAACACTGCGTAATTCAGATCTAATGCTTATAACTTGTTAAGCCATCCACACTAGTTGTATTAAAAATGCAATGTTTGAGAAAAGACTTTCAGTGTAAATTACAAAGGGTGGGAGATTGGTGAAGAAATTCCTTGGGAGATGGGCAGTGGGATAAGGCACTTTTAACTTCTAGGGCATAATAGGTGAACACTGCAAATAATTATTTGTGAATATTTGTTTGATTAATGCCCTCAAATTCTTTTTGAAGGCATCCACAGCACCATACATAGACTTTCATACAATCAAACATTTTGTTCCCAAGCGCGTAAGTGGAAAGATCATGTTATAAATACTTAGGAATATATATTTGCATTAATAGTCATAGTGGAAATGTTAGGTGTTTCTTTTGAAAGCTCTTTTTGGTAGGGAGTTATCTAATCAGGGAGCAGAAATAACACTATGGGTGACCACCTCACAGTGCTACTAACAAATTGTCTATGCACTGCCTACAAGCTAAAATATGTTCACATAAACGTTTGGTCTAATTGTGAATAATGAACAAATTAGTAAAAAAGCAAAGTCTTTGCAGATGATTGGTTAACAGAAAGGGGGTCTGCATTTTGTCTAATGGGTTTCTTGGGCTAGTTTGTCCATCACTGTTTTTGCCATTAAAGTAGCTGGGTGGTCTCCGTGGAAGGAGATGATGGTTTCATTCTAGTTGACAGGAATCCACATTACACAAAAATATCAGCATAATTGGCAGACTTGTTGGCAGTCTCAGTAGAACGGTCAGGATGGAATGGACATGCAGACAAACCTCTATATGTGTTTAGAAAAAAAAAAAGGCAGGCAGTTATCACCCTGGAACAGTTAGGGCACATGGCAGGGCAGTGTGGAGAAGCTTACTGTGTGCTGTCCATAGTATACATATGCTATGGGAAAACCTAGGACTTCACTCTGCCTGATTGACAGTGCGGCATCTTTCCTGGGCAGTACATTCAGTGTGGGGTGTGTGTGCCTTTATTTTTAAAGGAAAATGGAGAGCTTTCCGTCTTCTGACCAGAACAAGATTTGGCTGTTCTAGATGTTCTGCTATGAGCATGATCTGATCTTAGAAGCAAATCTGGGAAATGATGATCTGCAAAAACTCCTGGAGCAGTTGCCAAAGAAATCTCTGGTGCTCTACCCTTTCTAATTCTTGTGGCGTTCCTTCACAACTTCTCATTGGTAACATCTTTTGTTACAAAACCTTATGCTTTAGAACTGATGCTAAATTGTTCAAAAAGAGAAAAGGATGTGTATAATTTTTTATACATATAGCTAATTCATCCAGATTCCAATTTAGCTGTAATTAAATACACTTTATATATCAGGTATAATTACTATTCCAGGACATCCAAAACACAGTGCTTAAATATCTAAATTTTGTTAATAGATTCAGTATGCAAGCCTGTTGTGTAAGCACAGGACTACATAATTCTTTGGGGATTACTCTGGGTCTTTCATTAGTGATCTAAAATACCACCCAGACTAAAATATCTATTTATCTGGAGGGCTTCTTAAGTGATTGATTATAACACGGATTTAACTAACAAATCAATCATAATAGCTGGGATTATATTGCCAATCTACGTTTAGTGGATTTTTATCAGCATCTAAAACTTCAGCTTTTGGTGTGAACTGTATATTTGTTTCAGAGTAGCAGCCGTGTTAGTCTGTATCCGCAAAAAGAACAGGAGTACTTGTGGCACCTTAGAGACTAACAAATTTATTTGAGCATAAGCTTTTGTGGGCTATAGCCCACTTCTTCGGATGCATAGAATGGAACATATATTGAGGAGATATATATACACATACAGAGAGCCAGGGCCGGCTCTAGGATTTTTGCCGCCCAAAGCAAAAACAATTTTGGCCGCCCCCCCCTTATTTAATTACCCCACCCCCGGCCCCGCCTCAACTCCGCCCCTTCCCCAAATCTCCAGCCCTGCCTCCTCCCCCCAGGCTCTCAAGCCTAGGAGGGAGGGGGAGAAGCGGCGCTGCGCCGCGGCCACTCGGAGTCTCCCCCTCCCTCCCAGGTTTGAGAGCCTGGGAGGGAGGGGGAGACTCCGAGTGGCCGCGGCGCGGGCGCCGCTTCTCCCCCTCCCTCCCAGGCGCCCAAGCCTGGGAGGGAGGGGGAGCAGTGGCGCGCGAAACGGCTGCTCGGGATCTCCCCCTCCCTCCCAGGTTTGAGAGCCTGGGAGGGAGGGCGAGTAGCGGCGCACGAATCAGCTGTTTCGTGCGCCGTGGCAGCAGCAGCGGAGGTGAGCTAGGGCGGCTGGGGCACATTTTTAGGGGCGGCATTCTGGCGCCGGCCATGCCGTCCCTAAAAATGTGCTGCCCCAAGCACCAGCTTGTTTTGCTGGTGCCTAGAGCCGGCCCTGCAGAGAGCATGAAAAGGTGGGAGTTGTCTTACCAACTCTGTGAGGCCTCTCACTTAATTGTTCTCTCAGAGTTGGTAAAACGACTCCCACCTTTTCATGCTCTCTGTATGTGTATATATATCTCCTCAATATATGTTCCATTCTATGCATCCGAAGAAGTGGGCTGTAGCCCACAAAAGCTTATGCTCAAATAAATTTGTTAGTCTCTAAGGTGCCACAAGTACTTCTGTTCTTTTTGTATATTTGTTGACTCTCTTGCTAGAATTTGGAAGAAAGCTGGATGTATTTCAACTGATGATGGGAATACAGTATCTGTGGGATAGCCTTTAATTCTAACAATTAGCTCTGTGTGTGAATAATCTACATATTGTTTTTTAAAAAATAATGTGTTAATTAAGATTAAGGGCCTGTTCTGTAATCACACACACAAACTGATTATAATAGATTTGTGGTTTTGGGCTCAATTCTGCCCTCCTTACTCACATAGGTCTCGATCCAAAACACATTAAAGTCAGGGGAAAGATTGCCATTGACTTGAGTGGGTTTCAGCCCTCTATATTATTACTACTCAACATGAGGAAGGGAGCAGAATCAGGCCCTTGATTACTTGTATTCACTTTGAGTGGCTGGGAAATATAGACCTGTTACTTATAAAAATCTTGTAACTGAATGTATTTGACTTCCTGTAAAATACAATAGAGTACATTGAAATACCTTTGTTCATATGTTAAAGGAATTATGCAAGTGTCTAAGTTAGACATAAGAAGAATGTCATGAATAACAGTGTATCACAGGGCCAGGTTCTGATACTTTCTAATAGTTTCAGTGAAATCAATGGGACTTCTTTTGCAGTAAGGGTGCTTCTTTGAGGGCTGGTGCAGCTTAGATGGTGGAACCTTAACGAGCAGTGCCCATTGGAGCTCTCGGGCGCCTTTCCTACCCCCGTCACCACTCCACTCAGCGTCTGTGAACTGTTTCTGGGCAAGACTATAAAAGAGGGCATGGTACTCTGCCCTTGTAACTGAGACCAGCTGACTGATCAGGAGATGCTCTGGGCTTTCCCCAGAGCCATCTTTAGTGCTTAGATTAGATAATTTGTTAGCAGTTTTTAGTGAAGGTTTGATAGTGAGTCCCTTTGAATACAAGCAACAGCCGTGGGTGCTTGACAAGTGATGACTTCCATAGAAATGCCTATAAATGAATAAAATCTAAATGTTTATGGTCTCTACACTATATAGACAAGGCCTTATCCTCAGGCTGCAGCCTTGTAACTATGAGCAACAGGATACATTCACCCATGAGAGTTGCTTAATATCACTCCAGGTTGTCAATGCCCCTGCTGCTATCTCTGTACACAAATGGGGAGATGCAGGGAGAAAGCTCTGTGCTGGCAGGTGGCAGCACAGGAGGTGGTAAGTGAAAGCAGCACATAACACTATTGCAGTTAATATCTATAAAGAAGATCATCACATGTGTAGAAATATCTTCCTTGATTCCCATTTTAATACAACTATATGCACATAATATTTTGTAACAGTTAAATATCACATAAGCCCTCAAGCAAATTATAATGTATAGTCTCTATATGCTACTTAATCTGTACTATTTTTTAATAAAGCAATTTCATACATGATAGATGCAGAGCAACTCTGTCAGTATATTTTGTCACATTATTGAATGTCTGTTTTCTACATTATGCAGTGTAAGCAAGTGCCCCACAACTAATTTATAGTATTCTTAATGGATTATATTTTTCTTCTCACAGCTTCCAAGTGGCTTTGCAGATCACTATGCCCCACACACCGTCAAAGTATGAAAGGAGGTTTTTGTTTTTAAATAATGCTGAGTAGTGAAGTGGTCAAAAGTGGGCCCCAGGATTGACAGATGAGTAGGGTACCTGACCAGTCTGGATAGAAGAATCATTTTGGATCTTAAATGACCACCTGAAATGGGATGTAGTAAACTAACTGTATTAAATGAAATGTGAAAGTTAGTTAAAAAATATGTAGTTTGTAGTAAAACATATACCTATAGCCTTAAAGCCTGCTCTACGATAGCTTCCGACCTTGCAGGGTGAATGTGTTTTGAATTACATTGAATTCCCACATAAAAATAAAATAAAGGAATGGATGGAATTTTGAGGATCTGCAACTCAATAACTCATAACTTCAAAATCCTCCTCGCCACTCCTCTCTAAATCCTCTCTTATTGGGGACCATAGCAGAATTTGCATCTGCTTGTGCTTCATGCTAAGAACAAACTACTATATTGTGTTTGATGTGAAGAAAGACCTTCAAGCAATTATGGTGCATGGTCTTAGATCCCTGGGAAATGAATTCCAAACAGTGAGGTTCTTAACATTCTTCTCCAAACCGTATATTAATCTCTTTAATATCTGACACAGTAGACACCTATTCAGGTGAAACTCCCATCGAATCCAATGAGTGATTTGCCTGAGCATGTGCTACAGGATTGGGCTCTTAATACATTTTTTAGACACACATGGCAAGACGAGTAGGGGAGAGATTCTTCTACTTCTGATTTTTCAATGCTTGCTCAGAACAGAGCAATTGAAGGACAAGGTGAAAAAGAAAAACATCTTGTATTGAAAGTAAAAGATTGGTTCTTGTGAATGTGCTTTCTCTTTTATGTCCATAAGCTCCTGTGTCAGAATCTAGTTGTTTAATGAACATTGAAGATTCTGTTACCTGGATGTCTATTTTTCAGTTTGTGCATTCTGCAGCAGTTTAAATCTCGGTTCCCTGGAAAGGTTTGATATATTCTGAACTTATTTGAGTAGGTGATTGCTAATGAATGGAGAAGACTAGCTTGAATACCTTTGTGTGATGCTATTTCTTCTGTCTGATCTTCAAGAATCTGATGCCAGTCACCTGGCACCTGTTTGTAATGAACAGAAATTTCTACAAGAGTCATGCAATACATAATTATTTTCTTCAGATTCCTGTTGTTTTCCACTGTTTGTTGGTCGCTTGAATCTTTGTCAGGAAGGTACCAGCAGCAAAAAGTATCCAAGGTTTTGTGAACCAAAAATAAGAGAATTTTTAATGTATATTCTCCTTTTCCCCTGCTTTTCTCCATAGGTATCAAATAATGTCTGTGAATTGTATACTTGCTTTGTCTGTTTATATGAGCTTTTTAGAGGGATTTTGAAGAGGTGAATCTTGTACTCTTCCTCACATAAGGGCCATACTGGGTTAGACCAAAGGTCCATTTAGCCCAGTATCCTGTCTTTCCACAGTGGCCATTGCCGAGTGCCCCTGAGGGAATGAACAGAGCAGGGAATCATCAAGTGATCCATCCCCTGTCGCCCATTCCCAGCTTCTGGCAAACACAGGCTAGGGACACCATCCCTGTCCATCTTGAATAACCATTGAAGGACCTATCCTCCATGAACTTATCTAGTTCTTTTTTTTAATATTGTTATAGTCTTGGCCTTCACAGCATCCTCTGGCAAATAGTTCCACAGGTTGACTGCATTGTGTGAAGAAATACTTCTTTTTGTTTGTTTTACATCTGCCTATTAATTTCATTTGGTGACCCTTAGTTCTTGTGTTTTGAGAAGGAGTATATAACACTTCCTTATTTACTTTCTCCACATCAGTCATGATTTTATAGACCTCTATCATATCCTTCCTTAGTCGTCTCTTTTCCAAGCTGAAAAGTCCCTATCTTATTTATATCTCCTTATACAGAAGCTGTTTCATAACCCTAATAATTTTTTGTTGCTCTTTTCTGAACCTTTTCCAATTCCAATACATCCCCTTTGAGATGGGGCAACCACGTCTTCATGCAGTATTCAAGATGTGGGCATACCATGGATTTATATAGAGGCAATATGATATTTCCTCAAGTGGTAACACCTAATTTAGAACCCATCATTTTATATGTACGGTTGGGGTTGTTTTCCAATATGCATTACTTTGCATTTATCAACATTGAAGTTCATCTGCCATTTTGTTGCCCAGTAACTCAGTTTTCTGAGATCCCTTTGTAGCTCTTCGCAGTCTGCTTTGGACTGAACTATCTTGAGTAGTTTTGTATCATCTGCAAATTTTGCCACCTCACTGTTTACCCCTTTTTCCAGATAATTTATGAATATGTTGGATAGGACTGGTCCCAGTACAGACCCCTGGAGTATACCACTATTTCCCTCTCTCCATTCCGAAAACTGACCATTTATTCCTATCCTTTGTTTCCTATCTTTTAACCAGTTACCAGTCCATAAGAGAACCTTCCCTCTTATCCCAGGACAGCTTACTTTGCTTAAGAGCCTTTGGTGAGGGACCTTGTAAAAGGCTTTCTGAAAATCTTTGTACACTGTATCCACTGGTTTCCCCTTGTCCACATGCTTGTTGACCCCTCTCAAAGAATTCAAGTATCTTACTGAGGGATGATATCCCTTTACAAAAACCATGTTGACTCTTCCCCAACAAATTATGTTCATCTATGTGTCTGACAATTCTCCATGAACAAGTAAATGGAAATGATGTTTTATGATGCCTGCAACTATGAAGACCTCTGCAAAGCGTTTCAGAAATATGCTCGTATCCACACATAAGTATCCTTAATTTTTGATGATTTCATGTTGCTGGAAGGTTTATGACTTTGGGACTTGGTTAAACCCCAAAAATATTTTAGTTGGATGGCTATTACGGATATGCGGAGACAATTGATAAATCAATTTAATTACACATACAATACCAATTGATATGATCACAGTGTTTACAAAGTGTGGTTCATTTTTTCTATTGATTGGAACATTCAGAGGTGATTCAAAAATACCCACTGAAGCCTTTTTATAACAAAAAACCATTGTCAAGAATGAATCTGATTTCATGTACCATTCCCTGTATGTTAAAAGGCATTGCAATTAACCTATGAGAGTCCACTCCTCTCTGCTCACCTTTATGGCACATGATCATTTTCTCAAGTAGAGTGAAGGTAAAGGTACAGTATGTGGTAACCTTCCTATGTAGTTTCCTTCACAATATGACATTTCTTTTTCATCTTCCTTGTGGAGAACCTTCAGAAATCTTTACATAGAGTGATGGCTCTGCCATATAAGCAGAAAGAATGAATGCTTGGGGCAGCAAACAAATGGAAAAGGTAAAGATTTGGTGATTGTTCACAGTGTGACTGGTTGAAGGGCTTGAAGAAGCATATTTTTTTCAGTTTAGGACAACAAAACATTCCCAGCAGTGCTGTCCTTTGTTTTGAGTTCTCCTACATTTGACAGTGTTTCATTAGCACAGAGTGAAGCTGAATGCAAGTTAGGTTGAACAAATGGAACTTCATTAAACCATGTGCATTGTTCTGTCCATGTGGCTGCATTGCTTCCAGTCTGACTCCTCACAAACCCTGATTTCCTGGTATCCCCTCAGTAACAGGTGCTCCAGAGAATATTCGCTCTCTGACTACATTTCCACTGATCACGATGCATCATCTTTGTTTTACAAAATTTTAATGTAAATATTAAAAACAAATAATTCACATTGAGCTCCCAAGCCTGTGTCTCTTTGGCCGGAGTTTGCTAGTGCATAGCCATGTTGGAGTCTTGCCTTTAGGCACAGATTCAACTGGTTACACTTTCTTTGAGATAGTTTGGTCCTCCTCAACAGCAACTGCACTAGAAGTGGCCTATCTTTGTCTCCTTGTCTCTGAGACTAGCAAACTATCTCTGTGGAGTTTCCTTCAGCCCTGTGGGGTTGGCCTCTGAATGGTTGTCTGTATCTGTGTTCTATGAAGATCTCTGTAGGCTCTCTACAGAGCTGGTCTGATGGATCTTAAGTGTCTCCTGTTCCCTTAGATCACTTGTCACTTTTGCATAGTCACTTCATATGACCTGAGTGCCTAACTCCTGCAGTCTGTTCCTGTCTTCTCCGATTGTTAGGTTTTTCTTCTCGGCAGTATCTCCATCCTTCTGACTGCATCAGGTCTCCCCTCATTGAGAGCAGGTTTTGGGCCTTCATCCGATCAGTGCCTTTGTGGACTGTTTTAGCACCGCTGTGCTGGCGTATTCCTGTGTGTCAAAAATGCTAACAAGGGGTCTTATCCAGAAGAAACAGCCTTAGGTAACAGTCTCTCAACTGTTTTCACAGCTGATGCCATTTACCTTTACTCTGTCGGTATGCTGGGGGAGGAGGTGTGGTGATCAAACTCCCATTTCCATGCAAATTCCTTGAATTCTTTTGAGGCACATTGGAGGGCATTGTCAGTGATTAGTGTCTATGGTTAGATAATCCTTTTCTAGTAAGGCTGTTGTAAGTAATGATTGACTCTTTTCTGGATATTGAATGGTTTTGTTAATACTATTTACAAATACCGGAATTTAGAGCATATATACCTCACTGGAGTAATTTTTTTGGTTCACTACCTAGGAAAGCATAGCTATGATATAGAAAGTATTAAGTGTAAAATTTTCAAATTGCTGTACATTGAAAACAATTTAAGTTACTATTGTTCCTTTCATTCTGGAGGATTCCAGATCATTTTAAAAATAAATTGATATACATGCTATGCATAGGATCACTTTACCCACCATTTAACAGATAGCTATGCTTGGGATGGGATTTGGCAACTGTTTAGCATATTGACACTACAGTGCTACACAACAGTTTATGATAGGGGGAAAAAAGGAGGAGGAAGATGATCGACACTATATTCAATTGAAATAAAGGGAGAAATTAGATAGCACAGAATGAAATATGATCAGGAAATATGATCACCCAAATAAACACATTGCTGTTGTGAAAAAGCCATGGGAATTTCAATTACCATGATGGATCAGCGCATAGGATTTGAGAAGTATACTATGTCCAACTTCTCTGAGTCCCCTGGGCACAAGGTAGGGCATTAGTTCACTATTGACTCATTGAGAGGACTGCGAGCTGTTGAATCTCCAATATCCCTTCCTGTAGTGTCCATTCGGTAAATGTTCCATGGGAGGTCTCCCGTCAAAGAAAATTTCGCAGCTTGACCCTGCTTAGCTTGTGAGATCAGAAGGGATCATAGTACAAGATGGTATGGCTTCCGGCCAATTGTAAAACACAGAGATGGGCTGGGATTGAAATACCTAATTCCTGTGGCTATTCACTGCTCTAATCCTGGCCTCCTTGAATCCAGCTAGTGTGCTATGCTTTGACATTGCACTTGGAAGCATTGTGTTTCAGAAGCAACCCTTCAATGGAATGGCCAAACCCCTTTCGCTGAAAGGTATTTTGTAAAGCAAAATTCCAATTCTAGTCCCAAAATTCTGTGGTAGCTCAGCCTATTTCTACTAAAATAGGGAAATCTTTTAACCTCTCTCTGTCTCTGTTTCTCTATCTTTAAGATAGAATTAATTAATACCCACTTTTGAAAAGCACTTTGAGACCCTCAGATAACAGGCACTTCCTGCCCTTTGTCAAATCAATAAGAGCCCAATCCTGTGAGTTGTTGAATGCCCTAAGTTACATTTGGTTGCAATGGGATTTAAGGGTGCTTAGTGCCTTACACATCTCAAAAATGCATCAAAAAGGATCCTTAATTAAATGCTATTAAGCATTCAATTCTCCACACTCAAACTGTAAATTGTTTGCGATGTTATTAGATTTAAACTCTCATTCTTTGAAAATGTACTTGCCCTAAACAAGGTTGCTGATGTCACTGGTAAGAGTTCACATCTTGGGAGAGGCTTACAATTGAAACTGAGGTGTATCTGATTCAGCCTCAAGGCAGAAAAACTGGATGAGGCAGTTTTGGGTTTTTTTCTTTACCGAGTATGTGGTTTCTGCAATTGCATGAGCTTGACAAATAGGGAAGTGTTTATGCTAAATTCAGTTTTTATTCTAAGGTCACAGTGTATCTGTGTTTCTTAATTCTTTGACATAGAAATCCTGGACATTTTTTTTCTTTTTTCTCCATAAAGGGAATAAACATTTAGAGAAAATGTTGACAAGGTCATAACAAGAAGAAATTTTAACAACAAAATGTTTTCAATGCTCCATGTTTTCTATAGAGAGAATTGTTACCAGTGATAGGTATAACTCTATTAGCAAGATAAAAATTCATATTGATCAAACAATTTTAATTTTTTTAACTAACATGATTATCAAAAACTCTGTTTACCACATAAACAGAACATTTTGTGTCCAGGGTTGAGCACATCTTCCTTTTCAAACTGACTGACTACCTGCTATAATATAATTATCAAAATGCTGCCTGTTGTACCATTCCACTTCATTGGCCAAGTTGCCTTATTTTTTTAAGTAAGATTCATTACTCTGATAAAATGCATTTGAATGTATACAAGTGCCATTGCAGGAAGAGAGATCTTACTTTACATAGATATGACTTGTCTTTTTTAATCCCATTTTGATATATTCAGCTAACTCATGAACTGATACCCTCAGTGAAAGTAAATTTCATTAAAGTCCTCTTGGTTTCCTGCCCACCTCTCCACTATGAATGCTATTTTTGTTATTTCTGCCTGTGCCACTTTATTTTCTCTTACCTTTCCCCCCTTGGTTTTATGTAAATAGTGCTTGGATAATAGAGTGAAATGGTTTCCATGGTGCTGAACAAATATAGGTCACATTGTTTGGAACTCCTCTGCACCTGATCAGTAAAGGTGAAAATGTATATGATTTTTAATTATGCTATTTTATAAACCTAAAAGTAAAAAATAAGTTTAGTGTTTTATAGCAGCTTTTTTGTGGACTAGACATGTTTGTTGTTAATTATGAACTCTGCAAAAATTACGCTCCTCTATTCTAATGTTATATTTTTCATTGTATTTCATACTTTTTGAAATGTCATTATTATGCATTGTACCATCTGATTAAAGAGTCTGCTGGAAAAAATATTACCACACTGAATATCTGTCATTGACACCTGCCAATATGTACTGTGTTTATCTATACAGAAATCAAGTTAAGAACTTGCAGTCAACAGAACTTTTTTTGGAAGGGATAAATAGAGCCTAAATGTCCTGTTCTCATGCACTGTCCTTCCAGGTCACTATGGTATATAGATGACCTGAAAAGACCAAAGATATGGGATGGAAAGCTGTAGTGACAATCATGTTCTAAGCCAAACAGAGGCATAAAGTGTATAGATTATGCCACAGTGTTTGTTAAACTCTGTCCCTCTGGAACTGTGCTGAGCTGCAGACAGCTTACTGAATCTGGATTGCCATTGCCTGACACTGTTCAGATTTTCCTGATGTGACACATTTTTCCCAAAGAGATTGCTTGGATTCAGACTGTCATGGAAGCAGATTCATATCTTGGGGAGGAGGGCAAAGGCTCTGTGTCTGCTTTGGCTGAATATTGACCACAGAAACATTATGGTGGAGTCCTGGTACTACCTGTGAATTGGACCCTTGTAGTTTGTGAAATCAAACCATAGAGTGAAAAATATCAGGCTTGTGCACTTTTTGCTTCTTTATAATAATTTATATAGATAATATATAATCAAAGAAGTCCTGAAAGTTTTGAAGTTCTTGTTCTTTATTTTTGCTTGTTCTTTTTTTTTTAACATTAGAAATTCAGACCTGGTTTATGACGACTGGTTAACTAGTGTAAAGATGACATAGAAAGAGCTAAGCAAAGGAAAGTTAAGCAATTGAAGGAAAAAGGGATTTTTAGTCACTGTTTAAAACAGTTTGTTGGGGTTCCCCCAAGACTGCTTCCACTTGGTTCCCCAAGAACTCAGTTTGACTCCAGTCTTGTAACTCAAGTTCCTTTATTTGGTATACATTAAAATTATGCTGAATTAATCAGGCTCAAGCGTAGGAGGTGAGGTAGGGCATACCACACATCCAAAGTTACAAAACAAACCTCCTCCTTTACATACGTTTACACATGACTTTGCATTTGCTATACATTGCATCACACGTTTTGGGATTGGCTTGGTCACATTGTAGGAACCAATCCCTATACAGCATGCAATGTTCATGCATGACTTACTCTTTACCTCATTTTAGATTCCAGGCTTATTTTAACCATTTGTAAATGGTTCTCTGGGTGTTCCCCCTTATCGTAGTTCTAGTATAGACATTCTGTTTACAGCCTGTTGATCCATTTACCTCCCTAATCCTGTCTCCCAAGAAATGAGGGCTTCCCCTTGTACAATTACTTATGTCAAGCCAGGCCTACATTCCACTGCTTTTGTTTTTCATTTTTATATTAGCATTTGTTTTATTTGCATTATATCCCCATTTTTCTGTGCTTTGTTTAAGTTTGCTACCCAGGAACACATTCTCATGACCACAGTAGTTGTAATGATTTGAACTACGATTAATATTAGGCTCAAAGTACGAACCTGGGAGTACAAGTTCACCTTCTATGGTATAGCCCACCAGGGTGTAATCTCATATTATAAGCTTGCTCTGACTTTAAAGCATCCTTTTGTAATTTTAACTTTGCTTTCATTTTAATTACATTAGAAAAAACTGGGACAAAATATAAAAATCTTTGTTTATTATGTGAACCAGAACACAGGCCAATTAAAATAACATGCATGGGTCCATACCAGAAGTGGTCCTTTTCAGTCACCACACAATATTTGTTATCACCAACATAGGCAGTTTTTACCTCACTAATGTCCCAGCGTCTCAGCCATGTGCAATTTTGACACCGTTCCCAGAGAGTGAACCCACATGCCAGCAACTCTGTCTTAAGACATAACATCTGCACGTGTACATGTCCCCCAGGTGCAAACAGCAGTAAAAGTCTGGGGCTTTCCCGATCTTGCATTGTCTTGGAATAATATTTGAGGAGGGGAAACAAACTTCTTCAATGCCGTATGGGTTGCAATGACTTCACATTTAATTTCATGGCACTGGACCCTTGTTAATTTTCTTACCCAGCCCCAACTGGTGTCACCTCTCTTGTATTAACTTTTCTGTTATAAAAAGAGGGCAAGTTTTCTTGCTGTATATTGCTTAAGACTGCTCTTACTTTGCATAACGTGTCTCCCACATACTACACATGATATTATTTTTAAAACACACTGACTTAATACCATACTTTTTGAAAAGCGATTACAACGTCATATATACTATATACAGTTAAGAGCACTTTAATGAGTGTTTTTTATTTTGCCTATTTAACGGATGCAGTACTTTTGTTGCTATTTTCTGTTGAAATACTTGGTTATGTTTTGAAAGCATATGTTTTGCTTTGTTAACTCAGGGGTGGCCAACCTGACCCTGAGAAGGAGCCAGAATTTACTAATGTACATTGCCAAAGAGCCACAGTAATATGTCAGCAGCCCCCTTTCAGCTCCCAGCGCCTGCCCCCCCACCAGCAACCCCGCCGATCAGCGCCTCCCCCTTCCTCCCCGCACCTCCTGATCAGCTGTTTCGTGGCGTGCAGGAGGCTCTGGGAGAGAAGAGCGAGGGCATGGCAGGCTCGGGGGGGGCGGGGGGCGGGAAGGGGTGGAGTGGGGACAGAGCCAGGTGTTGAGCAGTGAGCTGGCACACTGGAAAGTTGGCGCCTGTAGCTCCAGCCCCAGAGTCAGTGCTATACAAGGAGCTGCATATTAACTTCTGAAGAGCTGCATGTGGCTCCGGAGCCCCAGGCTGGCCACCCCTATGTTAACTAGTGACTAAAGTTAAAGTGTTAAGTTTGCAGAAAGGAAGCGTTTGTTAAAAATTCCCATCCTCATCCTTAGATCTCACACCTAAATGTTCCTGAGACGACCTAGAAGTTCTTCAGCCTAACCGAGAAAGGTCAGACGAGCTATTCCTGATATTTCTGTGGTAAAAACAAGCACAAAATAAATCTTAAAAAAAGCTTTCAGGTGTTTTTCTATATCATACAGAGGAAAAAGGCTGTAAAAACAAATATTTACAGATAATTTTTAAGGTGAGGACAGGATGTCAGATTCCTTCAAATGAGCAGTTAGACCTTTGGTTCAGAAGTCGTCTTGGTGTTGACTATCTTGCTATCTATTACCCTGTCTCAAATTTGATTTTTGACCAAGGGTAAGGAAAAGGTGGTGGCATAGCAAATTTGGAGTGATATAGAATCTTCAGATATTCCTGAACCTTGTAAACCTTGTATTAGGCCTGGGTAGAGTACCGATATTACACTGGTTGAGTTTGCTGATGGTCTACTAGCAATGGGCCAGATTAAGATGTCCATGCTTAACCACCCTGGTTTAACCAGGAGATCTTCAATGATCTAAAACTCAAAAAAGAGTCCTACAGAAAAATGGAAATTCAGTCAAATTATGAAGGATGAATATAAAGAAATAACACAAGAATGTAGGGACTAAATTAGAAAAGCCAAGGCACAAAATGAGATCAAACTTGCTAAGGACATAAAAGGAAACAAGAAAACATTCTACAAATGCATTAGAAGCAAGAGGAAGACCAAGGACAGAGTAGCCCGTTAATGAGTGGGGAAAGACAATAACAGAAAATGTGGAAATGGAAGAGGTGCTTAATAACTTCTTTGTTTCGGTTTTCACCAAGAAGGTTTGTGGCGATTGGATGTCTAACATAATGAATGCCAGTGAAAATGAGGTTAGCTCAGAGTCTAAAATAGGGGAAAAAACAAGACAAAAATTACTTAGACAAGTTAGATGTCTTCAAATCACCAGGGCCTGATGAAATGCATCCTAGAATACTCAAGGAGCTAACTGAGGAGATTTCTGAGCCATTAGCTATTATCACTGAAAAGTCATGGAAGATGGGAGACATTCCAGAAGACTGGAAAAGGGCAAATATAATGCCCATCTATAAAAAGGGAAATAAGGATAACCCCTGGGGAATTACAGACCAGTCAGCTTAACTTCTGTACCCGGAAAGATAATGGAGCAAATAATTAAGCAATCAATTTGCAAACACCTAGAAGATAATAAGATAAATAACAGTCAGCATGGATTTGTCAAGAACAAATCGTGTCAAACCAACCTGTTAGGTTTCTTTGACAGGGTAAAAAGCCTTGTGGATGGGGGGAAGCAGTAGATGTGGTATATCTTGACTTTAGTAAGGCTTTTGATACTGTCTCGCATGAACTTCTCAGAAACAAACTAGGGAAATACAACCTAGATGGAACTACTATAAGATGGGTGCATAACTGGTTGGAAAATTGTTCCCAGAGAATAGTTATCAGTGGTTCACAGTCATGCTGGAAGGGCATAACGAGTGGGGTCCTGCAGGGATCGATTCTGAGGCTGGTTCTGTTCAATATCTTCATCAATGATTTAGATAATGGCATAGAGAGTATACTTATAAAGTTTGCGGATGATACCAAACAGGGAGGGGTTGCAAGTGCTTTGGAAGACAGGATTAAAATTCAAAATGATCTGGACAAACTGGAGAAATGATCTGAAGTAAATAGGATGAAATTCAATAAGGACAAATGCAAAATACTTCACTTAGGAAGGAACAATCAGTTGCACACGTACAAAATGGGAAATGACTGCCTAGGAAGGAGTACTGCGGAAAGGGGACTGGGGATCATAGTGGATCACAAACTAAATATGAGTCAGCAGTGTAACACTGTTGCAAAAAAGAGCAAACATAATTCTGGGATGTATTAGCAGGAGTACTGTAAACAAGACATGAGAAGTAATTCTTCCACTCTACTTCACGCTGATTAGGCCTCAACTGGAGTATTGTGTCCGGTTCTGGGCGCCACATTTCAGGAGAGAGAGAAATTTGTAGAAAGTCCAAAGAAGAGCAACAAAAATGATTAAAGGTCTAGAAAACATGACCTGTGAGGGAAGATTGAAAAAATTGGGTTTGTTTAGTCTGGAGAAGAGAAGACTGAGAGGGGACATAACTGTTTTCAATTACATAAAAGGTTGTTACAAGGAGGAGGGAGAAAAATTGTTGTTCTTAACCTCTGAGGATAGGAGAAGAAGCAATGGGCTTAAATTGCAGCAAGGGCGATTTAGGTTGGACATTAGGAAAAACTTCCTAACTCAGAGTGGTTAAGCACGGGAATAAATTGCCCAGGAAAGTTGTGGAATCTCCATCATTGGGGATTTTTAAAAGCAAGTTGGACAAACAGCTGTCCGGGATGGTCTAGATAATACTTAGTCCTGCCTTGAGTGCAGGGAACTGGACTAGTTGACCTCTCGAGGTCCCTTCCAGTTCTATGATTCTATACAGCTACCATTGACCACAAGGTTTGTTAGTCTGTGGAGCTTGGAAGACTGGATGGGATTGCTTTTGGATGGCAACTTTCAGAGAAATCTCCAAGGATGATGGTGGCAGTAGCTCATCAATACCAAGGGCGTTTTGGTTCAGGGTTCCACAGAGTTTTGTTCTGTAGTAGGTAGGTAAGTAAGGCTGCTATGGATTCCATTTTGAATTGTGGCATCACTATGTAGATGGAAGACAGCTTTCAGGTCAGGCAGCCAAGGGAGCCAGCTAGCCTGGGAAGACGGGGTCCTGGGGCAATCTGCATGGCAGAGCTGCTTGAAATTGGCATTCTTGACTATGTCCCAGGGACCAAATTTTGTTTTGGAAATTCTGTGTGTTGGTGTTTCTGAAATGATTTTTTTTTCAGGATTTCTGGTCCTCAAGAAACTTTGAAAAATTTGGTTTTGTTCCAATGCATAATGAAATCAAATTTAAAAATGCCAAAATTTCTCATGAACTAAAAATATTGAATTTTAGCCCATCGTAGGTATGAAGCTCTAACTCAGGTTCTTCACTGGTCTGGATGCTCTTTACACGCATGCTTAGCACAATACTGTATAATAATTTCTTTCAGATGTGTACCTTGCCACAAACCTCCATGCCTTTGTCACCTCCAGACTGGTTTATTATAATGTGCTGTACATGGGGCTATGCCAGAAAACCACTCAAATGTCATTTGGTGCAGAATGTGGCAATCTGATTATTTAGTGCTGCAGGCTGAAGAGAGCATACTATACCAGTCTTCCAGAGACCCTACTAGTTCCTTATTCACTACCAGGAGCAATTCAAGGTGTTGATTAGAGTTGGATGATCTACTTGAAGTGAACCATTTATTTGACCAATATATCTTCCTCTTCTATTCATGGATTAGCCCCAGATAAACTTTTGTTTCTATTAATTTATTATTAATCATTTATTATTTATTCTGAATTATTCAATGAATGGCTTATGTGGTTTATAACATATTTCAGCCTAAGTATTGCTTGTGAAACATTTATCATGACTATTGGCCTGAAAATTTGTTATGCTGTGTGATTTGTCATGTAAATCATATGGTACTGTTTCTTGTCCCTGACTAGCTGACTTTCAAACACACAAAAAGCTTTAAAATGGGCTTTCTCCGTAGCTGAGGGTACTCACCTAGCATTCCCTAGATATAAATGTCTGGGGTCTTCTGGCAGGACATTTTCAATGGAGGAACCCTCCATTCTGGAATTGGTCTTTCTAGTTATTATGATACAGCCTGAGAGTTGACGCTCAAGGGCATGGTGCACAGCTCATTAGGTTACACAGATTTTTGCCTGATAGGGTGATGGGACTTTTTTTTTTTTTTAATGTAATTGTTGAGAATGTTTGGGAATGTTATTTAAGTTCATGTTCCCTTTTGTTTAAATCTTCTGTACGTCTTTCTAAGATGCAGTAAGAGACATGTTTTATAAATGGAAAATAATTGCTACCTACCAGGTAATTTTAATTATTTTAAACTTTTATTTCAGGGAATTTCTCATTGTCACTTATTCAATGTGATGTTTTATTAGAGTCTTACAATGGGCTTTAAATTTAGGGCTAAATTAAACCGAACTCTCTTGGCATATCTCTTTTGATTTCAGTGGAGATGCATTTACACTCAGCAGGGGTGACTTTGGCTCTTAGGTGCCAACTCATGAAATAAGGTAACATCATAATTCCAGTATCAGAGGGGTAACCGTGTTAGTCTGGATCTGTAAAAAGCAACAATTCACCCACGAAAGCTTATGCTCCAATACATCTGTTAGTCTATAAGGTGCCACAGGACTCTTTGTTACATCATAATTCCAGTAATCTCTCCTCCACTGTTTTGGGATGTAGAGGAACAAAGCCATATAAAACTATGGCTATAGATTTCAGAGTGGTAGCCCTGTTAGTCTGTATCAGCAAAAAGAACACGAGTACTTGTGGCACCTTAGAGACTAACAAATTTATGTGGGCATAAGCTTTCGTGGACTAAAACCCACTTCATCGGATGCATGCAGTGGAAAATACAGTAGGAAGATATATATACACAGAGAAAATGAAAAAATGGGTGTTGCCATACCAACTCTAACGAGACTAATCAATTAAGGTGGGCTATTATCAGCAGGAGAAAAAAAAACTTTTGTAGTGATAATCAGGATGGCCCATTTCCAACAGTTGACAAGAAGGTGTGAGTAACAGTAGGGGAAAAATTAGCATGGGGAAATAGTTTTTACTTTGTGTAATGATCCATCCACTCCCACTCTTTATTCAAGCCTAATTTACTGGTGTCCAATTTGCAAATTAATTCCAGTTCTGCAGTTTCTTGTTGGAGTCTGTTTTTGAAGTTTTTTGTTGGAGAATTGCGACTTTTAGGGAGGTGACGGGGAGGTCACTCAATTACAGACCTACTTTGGGAGGCACGGCTCCCAAAGCGACCAGCACACCCCTCTGGCACGGGTTTGTAGGCGGATGGAGGGGCCCAGGAGGTGTCTCTGCACTGCTGCCCACAGGCACTGCCCTGCAGCTCCCATTGGCCACAGTTCCCAGCCAATGGGAGCTGCGGAGTCAGTGCTTGGGGTGGGGGCAACATGCAGAGACACCCCCTCCCCCCCAGGGGCCGCAGGGACATGCCAGCCACTTCCGGGAGCGGCGTGGAGGGAGGGAGGCAGGCAGTGCAGGCAGGGAGCCGACTTAGCCCTGCTGCATTGCTGCTGGTATGTCTCTCTGCATCCCTTGCGGGGCAACAGGTCTCTGGGCGCTGCCTGGGGTGGGGGCAGCGCGCGGAGCTGCCTCCCCTCCACCAGGGGCATGCAGAGACGTGCCAGCAGCCAGCCGCTTCCGGGAGCGGCGTGGGGCCACCAGCTATGGCATGCAGGCAATCTGTCTGCCTGAGCCCTGCTGCGCCACTGGCCGGGACTCGGGGGCAGGTTGTCAGATGAGATTTGTCCTGCATTTGGGGGTGCTACGTCATTGGGGGCCCTGTGTTTCATGATAAATCCGCCTCTCCCAGGCCCCACATGTTAGCCACTTCCAGCCTCTCTCTGGTTTTGTCTAGACAAGGATTTAAAGGAGTGTTGTTAGATGGGCTTAGCTAATGTAAGTCTAGTGTAGACAAGGGTGTATAGATTTTGACATGTGTTAAGATGGTTGAGTTAAAGCCTGAGTAGAAACAGGAAAAATGGCCTGGATGAATCATTAACAGATGTTCTCTGGCAGATTTCCTTCTCTGACCTGCTGAAAGTAAAGTGCATAGAGGTAAAGAATGGTATTGCAGTAAAGGCACTGAACTTGGGTGATCTGGGTTCTGTATGACTTTGATTTTGTGCAATTTACTTATATTATCTGCTCATCAATTCCACACTTCCCTGCCTCACAGGGTAAATTCATGGTTTCTGAAGTGCTTAAGTGCTACTGTGATAAGCATAATAGAAAAGCTTACAAATAAAATAAAGTTCATGGAATTGTATGCTGCTTTGTGCTGGAGAGGAGATCTCTAGGGACTTCATTGTATTTTTCCAGGGACATCCATCCATTATGAGTTCTAGAAGCAACATCCTCTGCATTCAGTTTATTTTCCTCAAAGGATTACCAAGCAAAGCAGCAAGAAGCTAAAAATAATAGAAATTTGCAGGTAAATTTCCCCCCTCTCACAACTGTTTATGTGAGAGTAAAAGATATAGATCCATGTGTTCACCAGTGCATACCACAGTGCAACCCTTAAAACACTGTGAGTCAAATTCATTGCTGGTATAACTTCACCTACAATTGTGGATGTATTGTGTATCTCTTTGGAAGGACTGAGGGTGGAGTATATCCTCTGGAAATTTGAATCTGTGGGTCCAGGGAAAGAGCGGTGTTCCAGACCTACAGCTACACCTCTATCCCAATATAACGCTGTCCTCGGGAGTCAAAAAAATCTTACCGTGTTATAGGTGAAACTGCGTTATATTGAACTTGCTTTGATCCGCTGGAGCACGCAGCCCCGCCTCCCTGGAGCGCTGTTTTACCACGTTATATCCGAATTCATGTTATATCGGGTTGTGTTATATCGGGGTAGAGGTGTAGTTTGTTAAAGCAACTCTTGGATTTTCTGATAGTCTTTGAGAATTACTGTCATGTATATCAGGCCGAAAAACTGGCTTGGATATATAGCCTACATCATCTTGTCCTGGATGGTGCATCAGTTATGGCAATTAAAGAGTTAAAAAGTGAAAATTTGTCTTTGAAGATATATAATATAAGGCTGCCTAGAAGTGACTTAAATTTAGATGCCCTGATGTATTGTACAGGTCTTGCGTGTTTCTTCAACCTGTTATTCACTAACAAAATAAATACACAAGGCAAATAAAACACCATAAAGTTCCTCTTACAGTGCAGAGAATACTAGAGTAAAGAAACTCATACCTTTTGAAATATTTGTCTTTCATTTCACCACAGTTCATCAGTAAAAATCTTAAAAACTGCGCTCAACTCCACATAAGATTTAATAACCAAATAAATCAGACGTTACATCATTTTACATTATTCAATGGATCAACTGTGTATGTGCTGATACTCTAATATTTTACCACACATTATAATTTTTTAGAAATCAAACACTTAAAATGTGTGACTAGTAGATTTTAAGTGATTAAAAATAAAATCAAAACCGCAAATATTTGTGTTTGCATCCTGTATTATACAGAATAAGAATATTACACTGATGCCAAGAAGTGTTTAAAAGATTATTTTCCCTGGTGTTTTTACACACAAAAGTTTGTAAAGGGAAGTGTGATGTTTATACTAGCAGTACACTATGGTCTGAATTTAGGTACTGATGAACCAGGAAACTGTGTGAAGTAGTTTAGGTTGCAGCTGAATCAGGGAAACCCACCTACTTCAGAAATTAATGGATGCTTTCAATCTTCCTGGCAGAGCTACTTTATCATTCATATGACTAAACAGACAATCAATTTAGCAGCAATGTATGGGAATGGAGGGAATGAGCAAATAAGCTATGAATGATGAGAACAGAAAAATCAAACCCCCCTCCCTTATTCTCTTTTTAATGGCTAATACCAACAGGGACAAGACCAGTAAAAAGAGGTTAATGAATTGCAAAGATCCTTTAGAAAGTGATTGACTGGTATTGAAGCTCAGTCAAATCAGTCATAAATATTTACTTTTATTAGCAACAGTGGGTTGCCTGTTATTTTCAATTGATTTTTCAAGCTGTCAAAAATCTACCACTGTGACTATTATCAAGTGTTTTATTTCATCGATATTTTCAAGTTGCAAATAGTTGCACAAAACAGTGTCCTAAACCCTTTTTAAAATCTATTTTATAAGCACTGTTAATGATGATTAAAAATAGAGAGTTAACATAAGGTTCACTATACTATTCAGACTAATCATTTTAATCTTTTCATTTTGACATTTAGTCAGTCATATTTAATATAAAAACGGGGGGTTTACTGTTCCCTGGTAATTTCTATTAAACCAGTAATGATTCTCTAACCTGCAGTTGTAGTATCTATTTTACCAGTTTAGAATGAGCTATAATGGAAGCCTACTGCATTCTTTTTATTTCCAGCCAATATAAATGGTATCAAGAACTCCAAGAGTTAACATGACAGCATCCTTACTGTTTGTGGAAACTGTGCTAAAATTTGCTCACATAGCAATATTCTATCTGCTGTAAAAATCAGAATTACAGGACTTCCTAAAGTTGGTATCTAAACAATCTGAAGTGAAAATATTTTTCAAGGTGCTATTTGTTACATTAAAGTCCAATAATTTAATTCAAAGGAACATAACAAAAGGAATTTCCTAGAGATAACAACAAAGAGTTAACATTTCCCAGGGCAGACAAGTTTCCGATTCAATTAGTTTTAATGAACCTTCTGCTCACTGGTTACTGAACTAGAAAGAACAGCAATAAATGCCCAGAGGAAAGAGAGAGAGAGAGAGAGAGAGGGGATATTAAAGGAGGGTTAGTGTATAGTATATAAATTTCCAAGTTGACTAAAAGAGTAGCCTTGATATAGTTTTGGGAACCAAAAGCCACAGAAACCTATATACCTTCTCTTTTCAGTGAATGTCTCATGACTTGGGCTGATTTATACTTTTTCATGATTCTGTCCCACTTTTGACCCTATCCTATCTTTGAATGAGTTTATTAAAAGAAAAATAATAATTTAACACATTTAATATGATTTGCAACCCATATTTTCAGTTAGTTTGTTGAGTTGGGGAAACAGAGGAGAGTAAAAAACATCATCAATTACAATTTTAAGTTTTCATAAGTCAGGTTTAAAGGAACATAGGTTAATGAAAAACAAAGGAAAAGGCAAATAAGAATTCTATAGATACAATTCTCTGTTGAATATCTTTTAATATAAAAAGTGTACTAGTTTAAAAATGAAGCTTTTTGAAGATAAGGGACACTTCACTAGGGTTTTAGCTAAAGCATTTCCTGTTCTTAGGTGAGTTTATTGGTCATTACAATTGTGCTACAAAATTCCTCGCCTGTTTTTCAAGGATCAGTCTGTGTCAAACTGTGGTTAAACATGCATACACACAAAATTACATCTGTATACACATCCATCCTAGTTAAATATTTTAAGTAAATAATAGATTCCTATAAATGCTCCATACCCTATTATTGTTTGAAGTAAGCACTGTTTGTTATATGATTTTTTTCTTTTCCGTTCACTGAAGTTCTAAGGTTTAAATTATACCTTTATTACACAGGCTTCCCTTAAAAACCCCAGAAATCTTTCATTGTCTGTTTTCTTGGATTAGTAATATTAAATTCAGCAATAGGATTTTTAGAACAGTTTTCAACATATGTTTTCACCCTGCTTCATTTATGACATAAAGGATTTAGTAAGAACTAACATTTCATTAAGAACCAGCATTTCTTAGTTAATACTACTTATATAAAAAGCTATCACTGTGTTAACAATTTGCTGCTTGCTATGTTGTCACAACAGTAATATTTATGACTAGTCACCATTGACCATGCAAACTGATTTTCAATTATACATATTCTTAATTGTGTATACATTTCCTTACATCATCTTTCATTCAAATTAAGATTGTCTTGTGAAGCACTGCATCTTTAGTAGATCCCACAAATATATACTGTACAACATATATAGAAAATATGAGTTTAACTAGTTTTAAGTCTATATCCACAAAACTTACCAGAAGAATACTAATCCTAAAATAACCATCATCTATAGCTGTTAGAAAAAAGATATTTTATATCAGTTTATTATTCATGGATTTTTTAAGGTAACAATATCAGTATTAAAAGGAAAAGAATTTTCAAATTGTTCATATTTTAATTATAGAACATACTCAGTGGTTTGCCAAGTTAATAAAACATAACTAAACCATGTAGTTATACTGCAAATATGAATATTCCTCAGTCTTTAAGGTATTAAAGTAATCAACATTTTATTCAAGGTCTCCATGTAATCTTTTTAGCAGTGCATCTTTAACCTCAGGTTACGAATATTCACATAATGGAATGTAGTGGAAGATACTCTCCTACAGTTCTTAGATGGAGTTTGTTCTATGGCGGTAGGAGCATGAAGGATAAAAAATAAAATAAATACAATGCAGAACGCTAAATTCTGGTATTAATTTTCCATTCTCTATATATCTGCGTTCTAACCACACAGAAAATTATTACAAAGAATCCTACAGTATATAATACACAACTGATCTGTCTTTAGTCAGAAAATGAACTTGGCAGGGCAAAGTTCTTTGGAAACATAAATATTAATGTTTCTAAAAATGGGATAAGGACAGGATTGAATTTTGATAATGTAGCACCAATACAGCCATATTTCACTTGAATCAAATGTAACGGCAGCTAGATTTCAGGTTGCTTTGGTTTGCTCTTTAACACAGCTAGAGAAATTGTCAGACAGAATGTGATAGTAGAAAGCCAACTTTGGACACTACGTAATAAAAATTTTAGGGAGCCTGAAGATAATATTTAAAACTAGCAAATAGACCTTTAATTGATGTCACATGGAACTCTGTACAATTTACTGTAGATTCAACTCATTTTACTTCCAAAATGTATTAATCCTTGAAGTTATAAATTCAGTAGTGAGCCATATATTTATTTTAATGGCAAAAACTTCAACACTGGAATACCGCAACTCATAGAAAGGTGAGACTTGGAAAGAAACAAACTGACAACTTCCTTTTAGTATATTAAATCACAATATATTGGCGTAGAGGACTGTGGGAAGGTGAACCTGAACAATACAGAAGATAAAATAACTCTGACTTCCAGTTTCTTAAATAGCAACTAAAACTCTAGAACTTGCCTCTAAGATATTACAAGAACTTTGTCAAGTAGCACATGAGAAAATAGAGCCCACAGCCATATAGTAAGCAAAAAAATTCTGTTTGAGTATTGACATGACAGTTTTTGAAAGTTCAAGCAGAAAACCAATTATAATGAGCACTGAAAAGCCCGAAGCCCTGCTGTTCAATAAATAAAAAGTACAACAAACTATTTTCCAAAAAGGTTCTAGAGAGTTTCTTCTTGTCCCACTACTTACAATATGATTACATAAATAGTCTCTATTTGCTGTTGAATTGCCAGGCAGCTGTATTAAAGTACAAATCAAATCAAGTCAGGATTAGAAAGTAAAAGAGCATGGTTTAAAGTAATCTATCCCCCAGGAACTGTGCTCAGATTCATCAAACAGAGCTTAAAGTACAGTATATCTTATACCCTTGTGTTTCCATGCTGCACTGCTGCAAAACCAGTTATTATTTTTGATATCCAGAGAATGTTGCTTGTAGCTTTAGGAGGCTCACTTGCTTATTTAAAAGTACTATAAACCATATCTGTCACTTATTATTATTTCTTTTGGTTGAGATTCATGAGGACACAAGTATGAAAGACAAGAAGCCTGTTTATTGATCATACAATATTTGCCTCTGCTGAATTACTTTGAATATCTTCTGTAGATAAAAGAATAATTAGTTTTTTCTAAGTTTCTGGTGATATACTTTTATAATGTTTTAAAAAACCTGGGAGATGTATTGTACAACACTTCTCACTATGGAAAGCAATGCACGCTCTTTAGTATACTTTTATGGCCCAGGTATACAATCTTTACTTTGACTTCAATGGGAATTTCGCCCATGTACCAGATTCCCATTTACACTAAGATCCCTTGGCACTTTTCTGGTAGGTTAATGTAGATGAGAATCATTTGCCAAAGGAAAGACTGTAGGAGTGAGCCCTTACGTATGTAAATGCCCTTATTGTTAAAGAAGGAGAATTATATCTCATAGTCTAAATTCCAATCACTTTTGTTGTAAAAGAGCATGTGTATGGATTTGTAACTGTTGTTGCCCTCATCATGGCTATCCATTTTTGACACGAGAAAAATGAGCATGAATTTGAGTGTAGAATTAGTATGCTTATCTAATTAATACCTTATTTAGTTTTAGTTCTGAAAACTCCTGGAGACGGGACTGGTAAAGTAAAAGGTAGTCAAGCCTAAATTATCTTATTTACCCCATTAATAATAGCTACATGGGTTTATAAGGTAGATCATTAGGCAAAGCAGAGCTTTATATATAACCACAATGAACAGCTATACTCAATACGTTTACTTAGAAATCATTGATCGTTACTGGTGGGTCAACTTTACACACTGGACTGAGTTAAGGACTAGGATATCCCAAATTCTAATCCGATCTCTGATAGGTCTCATAATGATTGAATGTATGGTCTAGTTCTCAAATTACTCTCCTATATCTGCATCCCTATGTGCAAGGTGGGAATGATAATACTTATCTACCTCTTAGGAATGCAGTGAAGATTACTTAGTTAACATTCATACAACACTTTGAAAATTGAAAGTGCTATGTAAGTGCTGAGAATTATTGTTATGGTGAATGCTTGTTTTTGTAGAACAGACAGAAATATGTTTTAAATCAGGTAATAATATGGTTATAATCAAACATTTACATTGGAACAAATTTAAACTGTATGTATAGACATAGTGGATGTATGTTGTTCTTAGTTAATATTTCTTAAGCAGGTGACTGTGCTTCTAGACAGTTCCTCTGTATCCCAATTGCCTACCTACGTATGGGTATCTACACCTGTATGTCACAATTTGGGAAAGCTACAAATAATATTTATATTCTATCTATTGGTATCTCATTGATTATGGATCACCTTAATGAAAGTCATTCTGGTGGTTTGGGAGTGACCTGTATTTATTAAGAGACTTGGAATATTAGAACAGAGGAAGTCCAAACCAAATCCAGTGGCCCTTGTTCAAAATTCCCATTGACTTTTCAGGATATGACCCGTAGTCCACTGAGGGTGACAACAATAAAAGGGGTAAAGCAATCCACCTGTTATGGTACCTCTTGCCAGAAGTTTCATTGAAAGGTGAGACATTAGAATTCACTATTTCCTCTCAGCCTTACACCAGTGGAGTAACCTCCCATGTCCCACCCTACTTATTTCCATGGCTTGCATGTCTTCATCACTTTCATTTCATGAAGTTGCTATATTAAATGGTATAGTATAGAAATTATTATATAACATTAGAGACTGGCCTGAGTACAGGAACTGCCCCCCAGGTGCTTGACATAGTCTTAACATTTTCTGAAAATCTTTTAATGAAGTATTGATTTAATCAAGCACATCAAAATAAAGGCAAATGTACCATGATGTTGTGACTTAGAAAAAACAAAACAACCCCTTTCCTGCTCACTCCCCCTCATCCCCACTATATTACAGGTAAACTAAGATAAATGATTTAAGTGCTCACTTTGTGGAGTAAATTGAAACCATACATCACTAACTTTAATTATTTTATATTATAAATACTGTAAGAAATATTGGAGTTAATTGAACAGTAACATAAAATTAGTAATAATGGCTGTAACACTACTGAGGGGAAATTCTCTCTCTTTTAATGTAAGTAAGATGGACTAATCTCCCTAACAAAAGCTATTTTTTCTATTTCTTTTAAAGTGATTGCAGTGTGATAATCAGGGGACTATGACACCCATTAAATTGCACTTCCCCGATCCTGCATGAAGAAATGAAGGGATCTGTGTTAATTTTAAACCTCCCTTTGATTGGGTGAACCTGTCTCCGTTTTGCGTGACACTGTTGCCACAGGTCATTGCCTGGTGCAGTGTACCATGAAACAAACAAATAGAAAAAGGCACCTTCTGGCACTTTAAGTTTCACTGCCATCTGACTGCAGCCCCAGTGGTTTGAAATGATGAAAAGCATAGCCTTGGAAAAATCTTCCTATGGTTAGATTGGGAAAAATGAGTATGATTATCACATGTGCGGGGAAGGGCAGGATAGACAGCTGAAGTCATCTCAAAACTCAAGAGAAAAGAAGAAGACAAGAGGTCACAATTATATTCTAGTATCACACTCCCTTTCACAGAGATCTGATATATTCAGTTTGTTCTTGTATGGTGCTTAGGGAAGTTCTAATTAAGGGAAGAAAGAATTTTGACACATGTGAAGCAGAGATCAATATTTAGCACTATAATCAGCAATTCGTGATGGTTTGACAATGTCACTATACACATTGTAACTATCCATTATTCTCTGAAAAGGGAGCCAGGCGGAGGCTAGCAGGCTTACTGCAAGCTATCATGAATCACATAAAGCAGTGCCTCATTCACTTCTATTTGTCTTGCTTTTCATCTTCATTCATCCTTATAAAGAAGACCATACTGCCACCAGCCTTGAAAGCCACCATGCCTCTGAACTGCAGTGAAAAGGAAAACAGTTACTAAAAATGTCTGTTGCATAAAACACAACAGCCTCTTTCTATAGTAGCTGTGAATATTTACTACATTTAAACATACAGGGTACTATATAACATTGACACATCTGTTTGCACTTGGGAACAGTGTGTTCCAATATTTGAAAGTATTACAGAATTGATTAAACAATCTTGCTTTTTAGTAGCCCAAACCAAAAATTCTGTCCTATAACAACCAATACAGGGGTAAGGGCAGTGATTTTAAGGACATGATCCTGCAGTGAATGGGATTTTTGCAACTGACTTGTATAGCAGATGCATCGAGCCCTAATGGTATAGGAGTAAAAGAAAAGTGGAGGAACAAGCTTAATCTCCAGTTTTCACTAGCTGTACACCTAAATAGTAATTTACCTTGTTTATCAGTGGACTATAAGAAAAATTTGATTCACAAATAAAGCACCCTGTTTGGTTTACTGTTGTGTGGTCCTATTCATTGTTTGCAAGTACTTGTATAATCACTAGGTAGTTGTGAAAACGTCTGTGGATCTGAAAATTTAACCTGTTTTAGTGCAAATTAATATTCTGAAAGTTTGTATTTGAATGTATTATTCACTGTTGATATTCACTATTCATCATTTGTTCTTTAGTTTCAAAAAATTTGGGTAATCCAGTCAGGAAGCAGAAGCAAGGCCATCTGACTTAGTGACTAGTCACACACCATGAATATTGAATCGTCATGAGTTTGCAGACAACTCTTGAGCTAAAAATTCTCCAAACTATTTGACTTTACTTACAGATAATCAAATCATGAGCAGACATGACCATTTCACAGATATTAATAAATTTGCAAAGAATATCATTTGCAATGGACAATTCCATGAACTCTAGTTTTGGATCATCATAATATGGCACACAGTTTTTCATGGGAGTTTGTGAGTGATGTACTATTTTGCATGACAGTGCCTGATATAACTTGATTCATACAATAAGCTGACATTTCCTACTAATTTAAACTGAAAGCATAATGTTTGTTAAAAGAGTAAAAGTTTAAATGTAAAATTCAACATGTTTTCACATAATTCATAATAGAAAACATTTGCTGGCAAATTTCGGATAGCAGATCAACATAATAGGGATATAATTTTGTCTCTTTGTCAAATAATCGGTTATTTACTTTAAAAGCTATTGTAATATATTTCTTGTCTATATTGCCAATCCGATACTTCAAATGTTTTTCCTTGCTTTTAAGAAGAACTTCTTCTTTAAGAATTTGAAAAATATTCTCATGTTTTAGTTCTCAATTTTTAACTAGTTAAAGGTGATTTCAACATTC
Source organism: Chrysemys picta bellii (assembly GCF_011386835.1). NCBI lineage: Eukaryota > Metazoa > Chordata > Testudines > Emydidae > Chrysemys > Chrysemys picta. The sequence continues at coordinate 30,057,942 of NC_088801.1, read as the reverse complement.
TTTTTTTGTTTTTTACTGTTGAATACATTTTTTAGTACGGATGTGAATGTGCACTGTGCTAACTTAAAGAAATAAATACTGTGTAATATGTAATGGAATAATTTGAGTCCATTTAACATAAAGAACATTATTTCAAACATTTCTCATAACATTATCAGTCGTGCAGCGTGCATTGTATTACTGTAGACGGAAGTGAAAAAGAGCTGGTGTCCTGCATTTCAGATTGTCATCTGGTTCTCACTGCTCTATTGCTGTTAAAGGGCCCAATCATGCAAAGCGCTGAGTGCATCCTGAGTGCCTGCCACTGCTATTGACTTCAGCAGGAGCTAAAGGCACTCAGCACCTTGCAGAATTGGGCCCTAAGTGAGATGCTGACACAGACTCTCATCCTGACTATCCCAAGTAGCACTAATTAAGGGCTGTCCAACTGTGCTTTCTGTTGAGCAGTTTGCTCTGGTGGGTGACAGGAAACAGCCTGGGATCTGTCTGTAGAATGACATAACAAAGAAGTAAAAAAAAAAATAATAATAAAAAAAATCAGATCTGGTGGGTTGGAATGAAGCAAGCTAAACTAGACCTAACTTGCATATTTTGTTGTTATAAATATATAGTCTGAGATTAGCACTGAGCTTGCTATGTCATGGCTTTCATTATACATTTATCAAAGCTCCTCTGGTTGCTATAAGTGATAATTAGACAGGAGCATAAATTAATAAGGAACTTGGAACAATGCTTTCTTTGTTAGAAAGGTTATCAATAAATCTTCCTTTTTTAAAATGGTGGTCATTGTTGTTGTTCCCTAACCTGTAAACTGTGAAATGTAACACACATTTTAACAGCTGTGGGGACAGTGCACCTGGGTACAGTGGGGAAAACCAGTGTATTAACACCCATATAGATTAACCAGAAAAAGGCTGATCCGAACAATTAGAATTGGAGCTACAGTAACCCAATGTTTACAGAGCACTCAGTTTGATTGTGATTCAGCTTCTTTATCCCCTCCCTTTCCAAAATAATCCCTGAGCAAGATTTTGAGAGAACTGTACATAAATGACCTAAGTATCCCCTGTTGTGTTATTTTATTACTTATGATGTCCCACTGTAGCTTAGAAAAGGCAGCATCACTACAGGATTCTGTGAAAACCAAGAAAGGCACCCAAAGTGTTTCCTAATGCAGACCTAGATCATCCTATGACATGACATTACATTTAAAAAACGCAACAAAACGTAGAGCTGTTTTGCTGAAAGCCTGAAGCAATAATGCCTCCAGGTTGCTTCTGTGTGTCTAATAAATACTGTCTGGCCTACTATAGTACTGTCCTTTTTACAGGGGTATCATTTAATTGCAAACCAAAGATCAAAGGTCTTTAACTCTTTAACCAAATTCCGATGTCTGCCAAATTCAATAGCTGTCATTCCTTTAGAAAAAGACAGTGTAATATGTGCGTTCTGATCTAATTTTCTAGAAAAAGACACAATTTACATACTGTTTATTTAGTTAAGTCCCTAAAATCAATACCTTTGTCTGTAGCTCTTTTATTTAAAATACATCATGACATTGCAAACTGCAATATAAATGAATTTTTCTAAACCACACAGGTTGTTAATGTTTTTTTATTGCACATTTTTAAAAAACTTTGAATCGTAGCATTTAATAGATCAACTTAAATGTATTTTAATATTGGATTACTAAAGAATGTTAAGTTTTACATTTCTAAAATTATAAATATTGTTTTGAAAGGTCAGTCGTTTTCCCAAGACTTATTTACCAAATGGAGGACATATTTCAAACCATACCAATACAAGGAGACTGCTCATGCTGAATAGTAAGAAAAACAAATGTACTTTTCTTTAAACTGCTTTTCAAGAGCAAAGAGAGAGATGCAGCTGCCTTGGGCAACAAGCATCTGAACAAAAATTTCAATATGCAGCAGCAGTAGTTCAGAAAAACAGAACCCACTTTTTGTAGGGAAGAAATTTAAATAATTCATATCATTTATATGTAGGTTAAAGAGCAATTTGCTGCATGTAAGCAAATACAAACAATGTTTTATTGATGTTATTTGGGCCTGATCCAAATATCCTTACTATGGCTAACCTCTCAATGAAGTCGATGGTAGTTTAGCCTGAGGAAGGAACCCCTCCTTCAGTTGTAAACGTGTTTGCTGTAATGACTTGTTTTGGAGAATTTCATTGAAATGCGAAGCAAATTAATAGCTTCATTAAATTTATTTCTGTAATTATTTCTGTGTGGGTTTGACAATTAAATATTTATGGTTTGACAGTCCTTTGGAATTATTCCCACTCCCCATTGTCTTTTGGCATATAGCCAGGTTAGGCCCCAATCCTGTAATCTGAGCAATATACTGACTTCACTGGGGTTCTCTGCTGGCACAGAGGTCCACTCATTTGGATCAAACTGCAGGATCAGGGTCTTAGTTAGCAAGGCAGAGGCATGGATATGAGTGAATGTCCCCCGTAGGTTAGAGATAATGATTAAGGGCACAGCCCAAGTCAGGTTCTGGATGCTCTCAATACCTATAGTTTCAGTGGAACTAGAGGGTGCGCACATTTAATAAGAGCAGGCCTGAAGTGAAAATTACTTTTTTGCTTTGTACATTCTGGTGAGTTAGATAAATTCTTGTAGGAATGAAAGTGCTAATGTTACAAATGCCACCTTCTCCCCATTCCCATGAGTTCCCCAGAGTTCTGCCAGTTCATCTCAGTCCTGACCTACATCAGCCTTACTACTCTGGTCCTGGACCTCTTCTAAGCAGAGGCTGCCAATCATGCTGAATAGAGCAAAATTGTTTTTTCACTTTTCAGAGGGGAGAGGCTAATGCATTATCACAATCTGCTCTAGACCAAAACCAAAGAATAACTGCTTAGAATTATTTATTTTTGGCTAGGCTCCTTTAGGTCATATCCTAACACAATTGCAATCTAGTTTGTTCCTCAGTACTCCTTTTCAGGTGAAGCTCTACAAAGTGGGTAATTAAGTCCAGCTCTTAGGAAGCCTAAATCACACCTATTTGCCTTTAGGAAAAGTTGTTTTCTTCCTTGTAAATTCCTACCTCCAAAAGACACAGCAATGACTTTCCTCTGGCCAGCTGTGTTACACTCCCTTTAGGAGTCCCATCAGCCCTAGTTGCTATCGGAGATTCCTGCTCTGCAGCTTTTTGAGGGATAAGTGCACTGTTTCTGCAGCACCCTTAACCCCTTTCCAGTTTAGGAAGTGCAAGCCTAAATTAGGGTTCATCTCTAGGTCTCCTGCACAGCAATATGTAACATTACTGCTAGGCTAGTAATAAAATTTGTGTCTTTAGTAGTGAATATCTGGGTATCTTGTTTATCTCTTTGCAGCTCTGTAAACTTTTAACATGTACCTTCTTTTCGTCTTTTGCTTGAATGACTTTATGCCCTTGTCCCCTGAAACCTTAAATACTAAACCCACTGACTGCACTGAAATGGTTGGTAAGGGCAGAGCTGATCATCTATATGCTTTTTCTATTGCTGATCTTAGTTGACAAGTTGCTCATATAACTCCAATAGAGGCAGCTGCTTCTAAAGAACTTTAACTGATTACCCTTTTCCCCTTCCCCCATATAGAAAATGCCAGCCATCTTTAAGGCCTCAGGTATTTATCTTTTTATTTTTACCCATAGGCTCTCCAAAAAACACCTCTAATCACCCTCTATAATGCTTAACAGACAGAATTAATTAGAGAGCTGCTGTTGGTACATATACATATATATTTGTATGTTCAATACATGCTTTTTATAAAATGAACATGTGTTTATTGTGTGATATCCTGGTTATCATGGGCTTTTCTTACCTGCAGGGCTCTGTGTTTCTTTTATTGGATGCTTCAGCTCATTTCTCTGGAGTCTTCTGTAGCTTAATTGCTGAATTAGCTCTCGCTGCTTGTTCTGCAGAAGCAAAGTATCATATAACTTCACAACAGCAACCATTTTGATTCAAGACTGTAAGAAATGGAACAACTCCAGTAACTTCACATTTGAGTCCTTGGGTTTTTTGTTTGTTTTTGTTTAAAGTAATGTTTTTCATGCTAAAACCTCACTGGCTTTTAGGGTGACCAGAAGTCCTGATTTTATAGGGACAGTCCTGATTTTTTTTCTCTTATAGGCACCTATTACCCCACACCTCCTGTCCCAATTGTTGACACTGCTATCTGGTCAGCCTACTGGCTTTCTAGGTTTTTATTTTTAATATCAGTATTTGTATTGAATGAAAACTTTAAAACATTATTGTGTTATTAAAACTGCTTATGGCTTGTTTCCATTAGCCCTCCATTTTATAGTAGAATGTTGTTAATATAAGGACAGCTATTTGAAGGGGGTAGCAGAATTTCTTCCCCACGTTGTCTATTCTGTGTCTGTGATGTGCTGTTGATATTTGAAATTGGCTCCTACAAAATTTTCACCTTTAAGCTGTGATCAAACCCATCTTGCAAAGAGGCATATGGATTTACAGAGAATGGTGAAGGACTGGGGAATTTATTCATGTGTTTTCCTCTGTAATAAAAATGTTTTTTCATAATCAAGGAAGGCGGCAATACCATTTGGCAAACAACATTATTCTAAATGCACTTTGCTGGTAATATTTAGCATGAGTGGCAATGATTGCTAGAATGGAGGGTGAATATAGTTTTCCATTCCAGCATCTGTTTCCAGTCACTCATAACATTGTTGAAACTTTCATCTTTAGGGTTAAAACTTTCCAGGCTCTTGGTCTCTGGCCAAAATGTATGTATTTTTTAATTTGTCCTTTTTATTTAAAAAAAAATTCTTGCAAACATTTTCTTTTGTTAAAGCTCCTAAGCCAAAATAGATGGGGTAAAAGGTTGATATTTGCCATGAAATAACCATCATTGAGTGCCTTTCAGTGTTCTGGTGAAATTTATTTTCGATTCAACAGAGTTATGAGACTTTTAAAATCACCTGCTGTGCATACATTGTACACTTTCCCCAGGTCTTTCCCTGTCTGTTTATAAAGTGCGCAGCTAAAGAAAGCTGCCTGCATATGCATACATGGGTAAGTTGTCTGAGTAATAAAGAATGTTCTGGAATGCACCCATGGAATAAACAAAAGGCTTCTGTTTGCATATTGTAAGGTGAGAAAGGGTTAGGGAAGGCGACTTCACACTTTCACATGTGCTTAACTTTAAACAGTTGAGTAATTCCATTGAAGTCAGTGGCACTACTCAGTATGGAAAGTTAAGCAGATAGTAAGTTTTTGCAGCGTTAAAGCTGTTCAAGTTGGGAGACAGTTTAGTTCTTAGGCATCTTAGGAGCTTCTTCAATGGACTATCTAAGAACCTTGTAGTATTGTCTTGACAACAAGTTTCACATTATGAACTTCACACGTGATGTTGCATTATCACTTTTTTTTCCAGTGAACATTTCCCCCCCTGGTATTGGAGTTGTTGGGAATACAGCATGTCACAACCCATGTTTTGCGTCTATGTCCTTTCTGGTTGGTAAAGGCCAGCTGGGAAGACCTGTGTTCTTTTGCAGTTGGTGATCATCAAAGCCTTCCTTAGGAAGATGCTGTATTTGATAAAGCCTTTTTGTGGCCATCACTCCTGAAAAACATTACTTGATGTGACAATCTGGCCAGCTATCCTCCAGTACCTATCTTCCATTTTTGGTTAAGATTATTATTAACAAGGCCATGATATGAGAGCTCCCAGAGTATCTGCATGCTTCAGGTCTCTTTGACCCTTTATCATGCTGGATATGGCACAGAGACTGCACTGGTTGTTCTTGTAATTGCTGTTCTCCTGGTGATGGATAAAGACTGGAAGTCCAGGGTGATATTGTTAGATTTTTCAGCTGTCTTCCATATTGTTGTCTTGGCTGTAAACCCTAATGGGAGTAGGCAATTGTCCTTCAGTGGCATAATTTTCCTGTCTTGAGGAAATCTCAGAGGGTAGTTAGGGGCAGCTGCCTTTCTGCCCTTAAAGATCCATCTTATGAGGTACTGCAGAGTACCATTTTCTTCCTCTTTTAGTCAGTCAATGAATGGAGCCATTGGGAGGTTTAGTGATGAGCGGTTGGACTATGGTGTTTTCAATAGGCTGATAACTAGAGCTTAGCAGGAGATAGTTTCTCATCCCATGAGAATTTTTGAGACTTCAAAGAATTTTCTAGCACTGAATCAGTGAAAAGTTGGAAATCTGAAAAACTTTTGTGAACTGAAAATATGAAAAAAATGTTCAAATCAGGTCAATCTAAATGTTTCACTTAGATTTCAAAATATTTTCTTTTAATTTTGACCTTTTGATTTTTTTTAAAACCTTTTTTCTTATAAATTAACTTGAATTTCAAAATAAATATGTTTTGACCTGAAAAACAGACCCCCTCTACCCAAAGAAAGGGTCAAAATGAGACATTTGAAATTTTCAAAACAGGAGATTTATCAAAACTGATCCTTTCACAGTTTCAGTTTTGATGACTTAGCATTTTCAGACTTAAAAACGCCTAAGTTGAAACATTCCTGACCAGCTCCGTTGAGGGCCAAATCCTGTCCTACGGGAACTCCTTTTTGGGCTGGTCAGGATGGTGAAAAGATGACTTAAGGCTGTCAAAGTGGCAGCTGATGACTGCCCTAGCAGAGAGGAATTTATACCCAGCTCTAAATCATTGCTGCTTGAACTCTGAGGTTGCTCTAACTTGTGCTAGGAGTGAAAGGGGTAGAATTGGGGAAGGAACCAGACAACATGGCGATAATTATAGATACTGCTGTAATTAAGAGTGTATATACTCTGTTTGTTACTAGAGTTCTCAGTATTGGGTACTATTGGATACACAACTTCTATTAAATGATTGTATAGCAGGAGTGACCAGAATGGCTTTCTTTCATCTATGTCTGACCAGGACATGTGTCTGTTTCTTTAAGACGTATGCCTTGCTATTATGACCCAATGCCTTTGACACTTCAAAACTAGATTATTGCAGTGCATTGTACCTTAAATCCATTTGAAAAAACAAGATGGTGAAGAATGCAGCAGGTTGTTTGGTAAGAAGAGCTTCCTGAAGTGAGCACATGATACCAGTGCCTTGTGATCTCTACTGGCTACCTGATGGTTTCTGCATAGAGTTGAAGATATTGGTTTTGATCTACAATGTCTTGGGATCAATCTTTGTTCTTGAGAGACCCAGTGATCAGGGGAGGCTCTTGGCCTAAAGGAGAGAGTTGCTAGTGCTGTGTTCCCCATGAGGGGCTCTTGGCTTTGGAATTTAGTTGCCTAGACCCTCTCTAATCTGAAATACCTAAACTTTGTTAAATTCATGGCACTGAAGGCATCTAGTATATCTCAGATGCTATGATAAGAGCCATATAAATACTTGTATTGATAGACAGTACTTGTGGCTGGCCCTTAAAGACCAGACCAATCCACTCTTGGAGCTGAACCAACTGGCCCTGAACCCCCAGAAGAGTGATGATTGCAGGTATCTTTCACAGCTGTGTTTCCCTTTGCCCAATCTCTGGAAGACCTTCTGCCACTAGCGAGAATCTGTCCCAAAGGTTCAAGACAGAGTAAGAGTGAGAATCTGCTGACATGTGTCATCTAATTAAACTGAGGTTAGTTAACTGTCTCACACTCTGAATTGTAGCTAAAGAAGGCTGTGCAGTTGGTTAAAAAGAAAATGTATAGTACATGAGTACTGACACATTTATTAAAATATAAATATTTGAAAATAATTGATTATATAAAAACTCTAAATTAAGTTATATTAGGCTGTTATAAATGTTGAAAATAGTGTAATTGAAAAGAATGAAAAAATTAAGATGCTGCACTTTTCTGAGGATTTAGAAGAAGTTGCTATTACATTGCATTATTTGAGAAATAATATGCAACTGCATAATTTAAAACTGTATAGCAGAGTATATGTGCAAGAGGGCAGAGTTATGGTTGCACATTGACTTTGTCATTTCCTGATTTTTGGGTTTATACCCACGCAGCCCTGTATTTCTCAATGTCAATTTTTTTGTAATTTCCTGAAAAATACACCAAGTATATTAATAAGTAGGGCCCTACCAAATTCACGGTCCATTTTGATCAATTTCATGGTCCTAGGATTTTAAAAATCGTAAATTTCATGATTTCAGCCATTTAAATCTAAAATTTCACAGTGTTGTAATTGTAGGAGTCCTGACTCAAAAAGGAGTAGTGGGAGGGTCGCAATGTTATTGTAGGGGGGGGGGGTTGTGGTACTTCTACTCTTATTTCTGCGCTGCTGCAGGCGGCCGTGCTGCCTTCAGAGCTGGGCAGCTGGAGAGCAGTGGCTGCTGGCTGGGAGTCCAACTCTGAAGGCAGACCCTCTGCCAGCAGCAGCACAGAAGGAAGGATGGCAGGGTATGGTATTGCCACCTTTACTTCTGCGCTGCTGTCTGCAGAGCTGGGCCCTCAGTCAGCAGCCACCACTCTCCAGCTCTAAAGGCAGCAGCGCAGAAGTAAGGGTGATATGGTAAAGTATCGCCACCCTTACTTCTGCGCTGCCTTCAGAGCTGGGCACTTGGCCAACAGCTGCCACTCTCTGGCCACCCCAGCTCTGAAGGCAGCACAGAAATAAGGGTGGCAATAATGTGACCCCCCCCTAAAATAACCTTGTGACTCCCTTTTGGGCAGGACCCCCAATCAGAGAAATGCTAGTCTCTCCCCCATGAAATCTGTATAGTATAGGGTAAAAACACACAAAAGACCAGATTTCAGGTGTGGTGGTGGGGGGAAAGAGACCAGATTTCCCTGTCCTTGATGCGTTTTTCATGGCCTTGAATTTGGTAGGGCCCTGTTAATAGGTGATTCACTTGTGTCACTTGAAAGGGGGAAGTGCGAAAGGGTTAAAGACCTTTTAGGGAATCCACATTCAAGAGCCCTTGGAATGATAGGATTAATGGTGACTTTAGATCAGTGGTGGGCAACCTGCGGCCCATCAGGGTAATCTGATTGCGGGCCGCGAGACATTTTGCTGACATTGACTGTCTGCAAGCACGGCCCCCGGCAACTCCCAGTGGCCGTGGTTTGCCATTCCCGGCCAATGAGAGCTGCGGGAAGCGGCAGGCCGCAGGGATGTGCTGGCTGCCGCTTCCTGCAGCTCCCATTGGCTGGGAATGGCGAACCACGGCCACTGGGAGCTGCGGAGGGCCATGCCTGCGGACGGTCAATGTCAGCAAAATGTCTCGTGTCCCGCAATCAGATTACCTTGATGGGCCGCAGGTTGCCTACCACTGCTTTAGATAGTTGAATAACTTGTTGAGCTCCCTTAAATTGTCACAGGAGTGTGTGTTTTCTTAGAAATATATGGTGCCCAATCAATAAAGATCAGGAAAGTCACAGTTAAATATTAAGGGTCTGATTTGCCTCTGACTTTACCCCATTGTAACTCTTCTGACTTCCAAAGAGTTACTCCTGATTTATGTTGGGGGGGAGGGGGAGAGGGAGAGAGAGAGAGGGGAAGAAGAGAATTGGGCCCCAAACATCCATTATTTAGTTTTCATGCCCTGTTTTTTCTAGGGCCTGTAGGGAGTTATTCTTCTGGGAAACGCAAAAGAAAACCTTTTGATTGATTTGTGTGTATTGGCAGAATTACTGTAATTGCATCAAATGACATAATTGGCGTAAATAGGAGTAATGATGTCATTACCATGTGTGATTGTGACATTTAACGATGTAATTAAAATATATAATGACATCGTAAAAGTTCTTATTAAAGTATGTGAGAGAAGCTCTGAAGGTGGACAGAGAAAGATTTTAAAAATTCAATGTCACTGTCATTCTTTCATGTTCTTTTCAAAACAGCTAAAGCAATTAGGTCACATCAAAGCAGATTTTTAAAAACAAAGAGCCTAATCCTGCAAATCTTTTCTCTAATGGGCAGTCTGTACATATACAGATAATCCCACTGATTTCAAGGGGACTACTCACATGAGTAAACTCTACTTCTGTAAAATATGCATATTTCAGCTCAAAACCTCTTTCTAAATTATTCATGCAATAGCATCAGTTTGTTCTCCTTAACACACACAATGATCAAATTGATTTTATTTCTTAGAAATTTGTTTTGTTCTTAAATCCCCAATGTGAGGAATTTGTATGCCAAGTATCAACCAGAATCAAATTATTTTTATATAAATAAACTATGTTGGACAGATTAAAATCCCAGTTTTCAAACAATGATGTCATTATATGTCATATAAATCCTACATTTAGATACTTATATTAGCACTTATCTTTAGGTGTATCAAATGGATATTTATGTACCCAACTGCCTGGCTGAATATCCAGATGCAGAGTTTGATCATCATACGTAAGTGCCCCATACTGGAAAACTGAGTTTTTTATTAGACATTTCATGAACAGGACATCATGTTGGCATTATATCTGGCTTCCAGCTCCACATCTGACCTTACATCATTGTGCCTTTTCAGAATTTGAATATTCAGCTAACCTGTGTGTTAACTAGTACCCCACCTTCTCCCCCCTGAAATTTTCAAATAATCATTTGTGGATTTAACTATACAATACCTACTGATTTTAATGTGAGTCTTAGGGCTAAATTCCTATGTACCTCTGAAAGTGTGCCTTTATATGCATGTTAAACAGGATAAAGAAAACAAGCAGCATGAAAGGTATAGGAAAGTGCTGGCTTCACTGTTAAAAGAACATAAGAACGGCCATACGGGGTCAGACCAAAGGTCCATCTAGCCCAGTATCCTGTCTTCCAACAGTGGCCAATGCCAGGTGCCCCAGAGGGAATGAACAGAACAAGTAATCATCAAGTGATTCATTCCCTGTCGCCCATTCCCAGCTTCTGGCAAACAGAGGCTAGGGACCCCATCCCTGTTCATCCTGGCTAATAGTGATTGATGGTCGTATCCTCCATGAACTTATCTAGTTCTTTTTTGAACCCTGTTATAGTCTTGGCCTTCATACATCCTCTGGCAAGGAGTTCCACAGGTTGACTGTGTATCGTGTGAAAAAATACTTCCTTTTGTTTGTTTTAAATTTGCTGCCTATTAATTTCATTTGGTGACCCCTAGTTCTTGTTTTATGAGAAGGAGTAAATAACACTTCCTTATTTACTTTCTCCACACCAGTCATGATTTTATAGACCTCGATCATATCCCCCGTTAGTTGTCTCTTTTCCAAGTTGAAAAGTCCCATTCTTACTAAGATCTCCTCATATGGCAGACATTCCATACCTCTAATCATTTTTGTTGCCCAAACATTGTCTATAATTGTTGTAAGTACATTGTCTATTATTTTGATTAGACAGCCTGAAATTATGGTGTAATTGCAATAATGTATTTAAAAGGATATTGTTAACTAAATAAAACTCCACACTTCTGTCCAGAAATATTGTTCCACATAGTGCTGTACCTGAAAGAGTAAAGAAATTTTGCTATTTTTCATGTTGTTTACTTTGATTTGACAGCTTTATTGTATTAACTTTTTTTCTCTGTTTCCCATGTATATTTAGCTTATTAATTTTAGTCAGTTTCCCCTTTGTGTTGTTGATTATAGAACAACAAAAATTGGCCTTGGAACTCGGGGCTGGGTGTAATACCTAGATCTCCTGTAAACTGTCTGTCTATAAATATATTTTAAACTGACTAAATTTCAAGTTGGCGTCCCATATGTTTCAATAACTCATAATTTCAACTGGTCTGTTGTGTTAGCTCATCAAAGCTGCTTTGCATGTTTAATGTTTTTTTAAAATCCCAGATCCCTATAAAATGGCAATATATTCTCATTACTTTGGTGACTCATGGTCTGGTTTCATTAGTAAGATTCAGGAACATTTATAGACAAAAAATGGGGAAAGTTTCTGTATTTAAGTCCAGTTTTTGTCTTTCAATTCTATAGTTTATACAAGCAAAGTTTTGTTTTCCTAGAAAGCAAATATAATTAAGGGAGGAGATACAAAATACCCACCTCCCAGTGTGATGTTGGAATAGGAAGCGATTCTGTTGTGTTAGGTTCTGTATTAGCTGGTTTGATGTTCAGCTTTGTTCCCCTCTAGAATTCTGTGAAATCATATTACTAGCATGTAGAATTGGTTTTCCAAGGATATCTGCTATGGACAGTATGTTTATATTTGATCACAAATTAGTTACCTCAGTTAAAAACTGCTGAAGATTCTTTGAGTAAAAGCTTGAGATCTGAAATTCAAGCTGGAATCCTAATCCACAGGAAAGGTAATTGAAAGTTAAGCTGTTTAATGTTTTATTTCGTAGATGCAGTGCTTATGGGTTTCTCCACATATGCACATGCCAACATGTTCCCATGCACTCTTTTTTGTGTATGGGGAGTGATGGGGGGGGGGGGGATTCTATGCTCAAGAACTTTTTTTAGCAGGCTAGGTAAACCTCCAAGCTCACATAAGAGCTGTTTTTATCCCCCTCAGTCATGTTCCATGCTTTTCCTACAACTGCCACTAAACCATGTGATTCCTACTAGAAAAGCAGGCAGATTTATGGTATTTGCTGCCCATGTTCAGGTGTACTTTACTCCATGTACAAAGTGTCAGGAGTACTTACTCCCAAGAGTAGTCTCATTCATTTTAATGGGATGACAAGCACAAGTAAATCCTCCACAATATGGCCCAATATGCCCTACTTATATGGAGCAAGATGCTACTCAGCACGAGTAAGGCTGGCAGAATCTCGACTTGCAGTTGTTTGAAACTTACCCGTTTCACTTTGTAGCAGTTTGTGTGGTTATTTTATATTTTTTGGCTTACAGCTGAATGATTTGGCATCCTCTTCAGCTTTCACTTCTTAAAACTCATATAAAACAACTAAATTTCACCTGGTTTCGTGTCTAAACAATGTAAAAATGCACATTACAGTTTTGCATTAAAATAATGTGAAATGTGAGCTCAGATAAAATGCTTAAGGGACCCTAGTGAACTTCTGTTCTGATTTTCAGTTTGAATGAGTGACATGAGTTTCAGTTTGAATGAGTGACATGAGTTTCAGAAGTTAGTGAACGTTTTGAACAGAATGATATACTGCTGTGGAGAAGTTTGATAATTATTTAGTTAGAAGAGGATGTCTGTGTGAGAGAGAAAAGAATGCACTTTCCCCTTGATGTATACCTTACTCTACTCTTGTTTTCTGTCTTTACCGTCTTCAGTTACCTACAAGAGACTGCATCCCATTTTCCTCTTAAGGCATATAGTCGAAACTAGAGTTGAGCAAGTAACTTTAAAATGAATAATTTATTGAACCAATCCACTCTTTTGTACTGTTTGTGAAGAGTCCACAAACACAATGTAAAATTCTCAAATTTATTAGCTGTTTGCAGTTAGTGGCGAGTTTTAATCTCAGATTGTTTAGATTGTGAACATTACAATTGTAGGTAAACTCTAAGTGGTATAAAGTAACAATGTATGGAACTTATGCAACTAATTTATGTAAATGATGTATGTAACCAACAAAACATTAATTTCTAGTTTAATTTATAATGGTACATTTGATTTCAGTATTCCTGATTCATGCTATGTTGACTAGTTACAGAAGTAATCCAGACAGGGAACATAAATGGTACCATGTCCACTTATGTACTGACACAGCATATTCCAGTCGATAGTGTACTGGTCTAGGAGTCAGGTGACCATGGTTGTAGTCTCAGTTCTGCTATTAAGTACTTACCCACTCAATGAATTTTCTGTCTATGCCTCAGTTTCTCCATTTCAAACAGGTAGAGTGATACCCACCTTTGAAAAACATGTAAGTTGTGTTGTCTGTGTAAGTTATAAGCATTATTTCTATGTAAACAACCAACACAGCATAAAGCACAAATTTTACAGTTGAATATACAATTAAAATTTTATTTTCAGTGTATATTCATGCTGAAGATTTTCTTTGTGTGAACAGTCTTACCTATACATCTCAGATGGTTGTGTATGTTTCCAGAACGTGAACTCAGAAGGGTTATGAACAGTACTAAATGAACATTTACTTTCTATTTTAAACCAATATCTGTGACTATGTTTTTCACTTTGATCAGCTCTAGTTTACACAGATTTTTTTAATGCTATATTTCTTAACTCTCCTTTACTGTGACTTTAATTAGAGGCTGGCCTGAGATCTGGTGTGTGACCAACCCCAAAGTTTGGGAGTGTTCCAGTGCAGATATTTTTGTTTTGTGCCATATAACGATAGGTTCAGCTATGAAATGTGGCCCTGTGTTTAGACTCTGAATCCCTTCGCAAGATTTGGGCTGTTCAGAGCTGTGATTTTGCTTCAGCCTATTCTCCAGTTTCAATGCCGTTTCCACTGCCAACCTCCTGTTCTGTTTTTCTTGCTTTTACTTGTTTATAGTTTTTTAGACCCTTCTGTTTCAGCCATTAACTGGTTATCCCTTATTCCCTTGCTTTTCATTCTTCTTAGATCACCAAGGAGAAGGAAACCAAAAGTATTTTCTTTGATACCACCCTCCCATTTTTTTTCATCATCCTGAGTCATATACCTTGTCCCTGCCTTTATATCACACAAATTATACTCTCCTTTTAAATATTATTCCTGGAGAAGGCCCCATGGTTGAAACATTGCTAAGAACTCTACTTTCTATAATTCTTCTGTGATGTCATTGCAAACGTGCTCCTTGTTTGGTTGGTTTTGAACTTTACTCCTGGGGTCCATGCTATTTTAAGAATAATATTTAATGATTCTAATTAATCTCTTAATTTCAGCTCTGTATATATTACAAACCTGAAACAACTCTGTATTTTATTCCTACCACTTGTAAAATCCGAGTTTTTCTTGTTAGAATTGATGGTACTGGGATGAACAGAATTCGGAAATGATCCAGCTCCAACTGAAGTCAGCAACTGTTTTGCTCATTGATTTCAATGGCAGGAGGATCAGGCCCTTGATTAACGTGAATTATTAATGTTGAGTGCTGGGTTTTGCCTCAGACAACCATCTCAGAGTATGATTAAGTGATCATAATCCATCACTGGACAGTGCTGAACCTTACCTTTTTGTGTGTGTATATACTGTATTTGTGCTGCACCTAGAGTTTTAGGTTGTAAGAGTTTTACCTGGACTGGAATCCTGTCACTTTGGCCAGATTTAATTAGTAATCTTATTGATTTTAAGGGATTAAAACTATTACTTTTTTCTCTTGTGCTCCCTCTTGCTGGTGAACATAGTTAATTCAGTTGCATGAGTATTTACTATTCATAAATTATGAGGCAACCTCCGACCACATTGTGAATTATATTCTCACTAATTTAATCATGGAAAACCATTTTCTCACCTAATGTGTTAATAATAGTGTGTGTTAACACCACATGGGTAATTTCATTTAGAATGTATGCTTCGTAAGGAGCTCATATGAGACCCTCTATCTTACTATTTTCTTAAACTAAACAGTGTCATCGTAATTTATTAGAACGAAAACAAGACACTGGTGCGATTCAAAGCACTTTGAAAATATGTATTTCTTCAGTGGAAAATGTTGTGTTACTCGGAATGTATTGCTCAGTATCTGTCAGAAGAGAATATGAATAACGCAGCAAATGAAATTATTACAGTTCTGCCCAATATTGAAATCTAATCTTCAAGTAAAAATCAAACTGAGGCCCCAGTGCTGCAAGCAGCCACACAGGCACAGTCTTGCATCCACATGCAACCCAACTGACTACACTGGGGGATCTGTGTGGGTGCAAGGGTCAGCTCACGCAGAGCTCATTGCAGTATCGGGGCCCAAAATTGTTTCCTGGGTCTGTGTTCTTTTGTTCTCTTTTCTGAATGCTACTGTTTGGGCTTCTCTCAGATGGAGCCTGATGCTGTGATGGTGCTGAGCACCTCTTGCAAAACGTTGAATGTCCTCAACTCCCTTTGACATCAGCAGGGATTGAAGGTGTTAAGATTTTTAAGTGATTGGGCATTTTATGCCATCTTGGTACAACACCAAGGCAATGAAAAAGCATGCAATTTTTTTGTTGTGCGTTTGTTTCCATGATGGCCGTGATACTGTATGTGGCCTGCAGATAAACAGCCCTCAGTTATGTCTGTTGGCTGGGTATATGGAGTACAATTAATGTTGCTGTGCTGTGTCGGCACCAGTGGACCATGAAGTACTCTACATTTGGATATTGTTCAATAGCTTTTGTTTTAATTAACTGAAATGGTTTAAAATACTGTATTTAGATGGACCTTGATGGCACAAGGTTGTGAGATGTAGACACTTTGGTTTCTAGGTCATCATTTCAAATCCAGTTTGGTAGAAAATCAAAGCAGTTACAATGTAATGACTCTTTGGTGTCCTATGTTTAATCTGCTGGTTTTAGTCTAGTAGGCCTAGTAGACAAATGTTTACATCACAGTAAGATAGGTAGGCTTAAGTGGACATGAAGAGCAAGTTATTCTCTCACCATAGAGGTGGTTCAGGATTGAGGCACATTGCGGAGGTGGATGGAACACGATACTGTCTTATGGATAAAGGACTCAGTCTACAAGGATGTCAGTTCCATACCTCTCATAAGCACCAAATTCATATGAATTTTTTTTTCAAAAAAGTTTGTTTTAGAATAGTCAAATATCACTGCTAAGAAACCCTTTCCTAAGACTTGTGGATGTTTTATGGCCCATTTGAAGAAAATAAATGATCTCATTCCATATCCTAGTGAAGAGCTTTCCACAGCACAGAAAACAGCCATCAAGAGTTAACAGTAATTGGTACAGTCATTGACAATCTCTGCTAGGAGGCTGAAAATTAAATGGGTATGGAAAGTGAATTATCTTTTCCCCCCCAAACCATGCTGCTGGATTTGACTCATTAATAGGGTAGTCTGGGGAAGCATGCATGGCTGCTGAATGTGCTTTATGTGGCCTGCAGATAACCAGGAGACTTCAATCTGTAGGGCTATCAATCTGGCACCTTACTGAGCACTAATAGCTCAATAAAAATTGTAGACAATAAATATACTCTGGTAACAAATTTCAGTGCTTTGTTTTTAAAGGCAAAAGAGTAATAATTAACTACATGCTAACTAAGCATAGTAGAATTAGGTAGATGCAAGATTCTGGCCCATATTGCTGGGCAATGGAAATGCCAAGATTTCCAAACTCAAGCACATGAAGTATTGCAACCCAGTTGAGTTGTGCAGTGCTGCAGATACACAATATAAATTCACTGCCAAACAAAATAAATTTTACAACACAGAAGGCTCTCTCTAGACTCATTCTTTTGACACTTGCAGGACTAAACTATTTGTAAAGATACCCATCACCTGCTGACTTTTCTTCAAAAATACCCTGCTATTCTGTCTAAATTTTTTGAAAAAAAAATGGTGCCTATTCAGTCAACATCTGTCATAACTGTTGAAATCTAGTCACTCATACAGTAGTCAGTCACACTTTGATAATGTGCCTGTCATCATGTTAAAACAGTCATGCACTGACATATTTTATGGGCACGAACATGTTTTAGAGATGAACAAAAAGGGTTGGCCTTTAAAAAGAAGCAAGAGTAGCATTTCCTGTGTGAAAAGACATATAATTTGAAATAATAGTATGTCAATAGTACCTATAGGAAATTGCTGTAAAATGGGAATTTCAGCATCAGCTTTTAGCTGGGCTAAAGTACTGTAGTTCTTTCTAAAACAGTGGGCATCTTATCTGCGTGTGTGGTCCTGAAAATATTTGTTGCACAAAGCTAACATAGTTGTTCTTAACATCTCTTCTGTTAACAAGACAGATGAAATTTGGTCAAGATTAGAAGTGAACATTGCATAGCATTGTTCTGATTCAAATTGCATACATTTTGACTGGTAATATTACATAATTTTAAAAGTGAGTGAGTGATTGAATGGTTGTTTCAGATTAGATGTAAAAGCTTAGTTACATGATTATATATAATATCTAGCACATATGCTGTGCTTTTTAACTTCATGCATAGTATGTGTGTATATATATGAATATATGTTATGTGTAAATTAAGCAATATCAATTAAACCACAGAATATTGGAAGTGGATAAACCCTGGTTATATGGTAGGTCACTGTTAGTTTAGTGAACAATTAGAAGACTGAAGTACAGAATGGTTAACAAAGAGTGTGCTGCCAGAATGTGATCACTGGAAGTCATGCTGTAATTGTTCATTTAACTAATTTAGTAAATCCCAAAGCAGCTACACAGTGGTGTTTGTTTAGACTGAGACACAGTATTATTAAGAAGTTTCATTCATGAGGATTTAAGCTCTGTATTTAAGCCTGTACAAAGGAAGCTGCACTTCTTCTTATAATTTAATCTCCCCCCCACTGTATTAATTTATAATTAATATTTTATTTTAAAAGAAGAAAAAATTATTCCAGTTCAAGTGTTTGCTAAATTAAAGAGCTGGTCACAGTTATTATAACTGATACTGAGTAGTTCTTGCACAACATCAAAGTTAAAAACAATCCCGTATGTAAATCATGTTTTTAGTATGATAGTGAAATTGTATAAAGGAAGGCAGTTGATTTAAGAATTTTTTTTGATAATTTAAAAACTGTTTTTAATATGTTTATGCTATATAGTAATTAACTGTAAACATATTGAAATGCATTATCAGCTGGTTAGCAAACTTGTCTTACTATGTTTATATTCATGAGGCAATTGTAAGCAGAAGAAACATAGCCAGTTAGTCTGCTGCTTTGTTCATTAAGCTAATTACTGCATTCTACATTCCTCCTTTTCATCTACCTTGTTTCTGGAGCTTGATCCTTTCCCAACCCTGAATCGACTGTTACTGAACAGTTGAAGCTGAACAGGAAGGAATTGCAGGTGTCAACTCACAGTTTACAAATATGACATCTCCTCTGGCATAGCTGGAAATATGAAATATTGATTTATGTGCAGTAAAAGGTCTTATAAAAATGATCACATACACATGAGAGATTAATGCGCTGGAGATCAATAGAAATTTCATTCTTGACGCTAGACTGTCACCTATGGTGAAATGCTAAAATACAGAAATCAATATTATCTATGAAATGTCAAATTTATTATAATTATGAGGATGAAAGCTGGCCAAGTGGCTCCCAAGAGAGAAGGAAGGATAGGTTACTGTGCTGAAGCATCCTTCATGTCCCTTGTTCACTTGCTGCCAATTTGAAAGCAATAATGGTGCAGGGGGTTTTCAGGCATTATGTATCACTGTGTAGTAACAAATTCCTCCTGGAATATTTAACTCTTGAAACTGACAATAACACAAACATATTCACAGTCAAAAGGTTCAGAACTTTTAGGGGTGTTGGTAATAGGGTAAAATTCAGAGAACATTCCCAGCACGGATCATAATCTGGTATATAGACTACAGTACGTTGCTTAGGAAAATTGAGTTTTTAGAGTAGCAAGATTAGTAAAAACCTTGTGCAATTTTGCTCAAGCTCATGCTACATTCATAGCAGTTAGGAGATGGAAGAAAACGAAATTATCTATTAGCAGTCTTTCCGTTTTCTAGAGCCTCTGGTATTACCTTGATTTTAAAAAGATTCTGTTCAATCCCCACTGCTATGCAGCAATTCTTTGAAAGAATTGTTATGAGTTTGTGGCAACCCACCAGCCTCATGTGTCAAGTTTAATAAAAGTCTTCCAAAAAGTAACACACAGCTACAATTTTATGGGACAATAAGAAAACAATCAAAATACAAAGTTTTTTTTTTTTTTTTTAAAGAAATCATATTTTAGGGGGAAAACTCTCCCTATAAGTATTCTCAGAGAGTACCTGTAAAACCCTAGTAAGGTGCTGCTAGAAGTGATCCTAGTGACTTAGTAGGGACCCTCTTCCCTTGGAAAAAAAAGAACAGGAGTTGGAGTTAGTATTGTAGCAATACTTCAACCATTGTTCTGGAGGGAAATGTTCTGTTTGGAGGCGCCAGTATTTAGATGAGCTGTCAACTTGAGGTTGTGGAAGATCCCTGATACTGCTTGCAAGTGGCTGAGTCTAAACATGGGTAATTAAATTCTGCCTGCCAGGTTCTTTCTGTAATTTCTGTTGCAGAAGTTATTGTTCACTTCCCATCCTAAACTCTATTTGGAAGTATTGCAGGGACCAGACAGACTGCATTCCAGCCTACACATGGGTGCATTTCAGTTGTGGATAAAGGGATCTCTTTATACGCTAAACTGTACAGTGCTTTTTCTACTTTTGAAGTGCATTGTATAAATTAATCATTTACAATAATTTAGTAACCAGTGATATTTATGCTGGTAGGAGTTTTATTTTTCTACTTTGAGTTAGGAGATTTACTTGGCATCCAAGAACTTGTCCCACTCCTTTAACATTGATTATTTTAGCTTTCCTGGTTGTTGCCTGAGGTAGCCTATTTCACATTACAGGTCTGTCGCATCTTACACGCATTTAACATGCGCGATTTCAACTTTACGCGGTTGGCAAAAACAAGAAACAAAAACAAACAAACAAAAAAAAGAGAAAAACAACAGTTTTAATACTATACCTGTAGTGCGGGCAATTTCGCCTGCCATTTAACTCAATGGGGTTTTGGCTTTACGTGCTAACCGTGGAACGGAACCCCCGTGTAAGATGAGACAGACCTGTAATTGTTTGCTGGGTAAACAAATCCCTTCTATGTTCCTTTTCTGACTGTCTTTTCTTTCACTTTAGTTAATGTATTGTTCTTGTATTTCATATTAGCTCAAACATCTTTGCAGTTTCTCTCCCGATATCCCTTCAGTATTTTCTACACCTCTGTAAATTCTCCTACTTTCTAAATATTACGGGTAGCATTCTGTGATCTTTCCGAATATCTATTGTATATGACTCTTTATCCATCTTTTGGCCTTCTGCTGTACTTTATCTATTGAGGTAATAGCCTTTAGATAAGGTGACCAGAATCACACTATCATTATAATGCAGCCTTAGTTATTAGCACCTATTGTTTATGATAGAGAAATTTCCCTTGACTTATCAATATTTCCTTTTCTGATCTGTGTTGAGTGCTGTTAAGCTCTTTGCCAAATTTCTTAGCGGTTTATCCATCCTTTTCCCAGAGTCGTCTTCTGCACATGACCACAGAAAATAATTCCTGGCTCTTGTGTTTCCTTCCTTAAACTTATTATTGTGCATTTATATCAATTTGCAATTAATATTTGTCTGCTCTGAATTTATCAGACATTCTAATTATTTTACTTCTCTCAGATTTATGTATCGTCCACCACCTTCTCCTGGCCCCGATATACATACTACTTTTGTATTATTAGCACACACACAGTCACTTTGTTTACATATTCCATTTTATTCCTTTATAATTTGTTTGTATTTGTCTACCTGGATTGCAAATTCTTCAGGGCAGAGGACTTGTATTCTTATATATGTCTGTAAAGTGACATGCCTACCAATAGTGTTGTATAAGTACTAACAGGCTTGGAGCCAGATCAAGATCTGAATTTCATGGTTGGCCCATATGTTTGTAATGGATCAAATAAAACCCCAATCCAAGTAATCCTAGAAGTTTGGGCCCCATTGTAATATTCCAAGATATAAAACCAATTCTCTGTACTAGGGTACGTGGCATATTGCTGTGCATCTGCTCTTCTGCATGGGACCTTAACTTCAGTGAATTCAGAACTCCTACTGGGTTAATAGATCTCACTGTAGAATTATCATATTGGTCTGTGGTGTGGATGATGCTTTTTTGCTCCATTGTGGGCAGTAGATGAATTGACTGACCAAATCCTGGTTGTCCATCCTGACAAAACTGATTTTGAGGGTGAGAAAAGGGAAAGCAATTGTTTAAAAAAGGTCAGCTATAATGATCTAGTAGGTGAAAGTCTCTCTCTCATGAGCAGTGCTGCTTTGCATACACACACACACACACACACACACACACACACACACACACACACACACACACACACACACACACACACCTACCTTCTTTAATCCAAATATCAGAAAGCTCTTTACAGACACTAATGAATGTAGCATTTGGCAGGTATTATTACCCCCATTTTATAGAGGAGAGAAAGATTATGGCCAACATTTATAGAAGTGGCCTCTGATTTTTGGATGCCTGTTTTTGGGTGTCCAATCGAAGTCATCTTAGACCCGTTACTCAGAGACACTAGGCACCCACAGCTCCAACTGACATCAATATGAGTTGTGGATCCCCCCAGACCTCTAAAAACCAGGCGCGAGGTGTTTCAAGGTGTGTATCCAAAATCAGAGGCCACTTCTAAAATGTTTTGGCCCTAGTGACTTGTGCCAAGGTCACAGCAAGCCTGTAGCAGGCACAAGAATAAAATCTACATCTTTCCCACCATTATTTTAACATAAAGAGCTTTTTTCCTCTCCATATAATTGACATGAAAAAAAAAAACAATCAGAAATAAAAATACTTGCCTTGATAGGCAAGCTGTGCTGACTGATTATATGTGCATGTCCTAAACTTCATTAGGAGGTATCTACCGATGCTGATTACAACAGAATGGACTAACAGATCATTAGAGTGAAATAAAAAGAATTCTCTATCACCTTTAATTGCTAAATAACTTATTGATCGTACATCATTAATTTAGTAATACTGTATGGCTCTTCTTTTTTCAGAACCTTTTGCATTTTAATGTGTTGCCAGCTAAAAAAGGGAGGACGCAATGTTGCTCTAGGTTTATAACTAACACACACACACACTTTATTTATTTATTACTTTGGAGGGTGCTGGAGGTGGGAGAGGGAGAAAAAGATTGTTTTTTATTACACTGTAGCATTTACACAATTTTTCTAAATAAAGATTTGGGAGATTTTCCATCTTTTTCCAGCTTCTTAAGGTTTTCTGTACCTCAAGTAGCCAAAGCAGTTAAAGTTAATACTTAATGCAACACAGTTTAAGAGATAGGCATTTCTTGCAGTCAGGTCTCAATTAAGAGATAAAAGACAAAAAGTGTAAAGCACTTGATAAAGCTAAGAATACAAGGACCGGCATGGAAGTGCTTGAAGCTGTCCATAGCGATAACTGGATAGTCAGCTGGAATCTTCTTGAAATGAAGTGGGTGCTCTAACTTATCAAATTCCACATATGGGGAAATTACTGGTGCCTACAGGGGTGATTAACACTAACTCAGTGGGTCAGAAACAAGCTGGGATAAAGGTGAAAACTGTATCTGACTATCAACACCAAATACATCCATTTACAGAAAGATAGTGTCTCTCCTCCCCCCCCTCCCGCCCATATATCTTCAGTTGTGCAGGTTGTCAGGGTAGTCACACAGTAGAAGCTGCAAATATAGAGGGTTCTGTATAATGCACAATTTGCAGTGCACATTAAAATGTAATCTATTTAATAAGTCCTATTACGATTACATTTTAGATAATTGTGTTTATCTTATACAACAAATATTTGCCCTGATATATCTATATCTATATATATTCTTTCTCTCTCTCTCTCTCTCTCTCTCAATTACAGCTATTAACACCACAAGAAAAAGCAACACAGGCATTTAAATGATGTTATGAAACAAAATCAACAAACTCTGGAAATTCAAAGTTAAAATTGATGGATTGCCTGTAGGTCACTCCATTGTGCCCAAGATTCCTGAAATAACAGTGCATGTTGGCCTCAATTTATCCCTGGGGTAACTCCATTAGCTTCAGGAGACCTTTTTCGGACTGAATTTGGCCCATTAAGAATGCAGGATCAAGAAGTCATACCTGCTGAAAGTAGGCACTACTCCATTGACATAAAATACAAATTATTTGTCTTCACTTTTCCCTTAATTTTGCTTAAATCAGCTTCTCTACTAGATGACTGGAAGATAGATAATGTAATGCTGACTTTTAAAAAAGACTCCAGAAGCTATCCTGGCAATTATACGCTAGTAAGCCTAACTTCAGTACCAGGCAAATTTTTTTGAATTATAGCGAAGAACAAAATTATCAGGCACATGTATGAACATATGTTGGGGAAGAATCAACATGGTTTTTGTAAAGAGAAATCATGCCTCACCAATCTATTAGAATTGTTTGTGGGTGTCAATAAGCATGAAGACAAGGGTGATCCAGTTGATATAGTGTATTTGGACTTTCAGAAATCTTTTGACAAGGTCCCACACCAAGGCACTTAAGTAAAGTTAGCAGTCATGGGATAAGAGGGAAGGTCTTCTCATGGATCAGTAACTGGTTAAAATATAGGGGAAATGGGTAAGAATAAGGGTGGTCAGTTTTCAGAATGGAGAGAGGTAAATAGCGGGGTCCTCCAAGGATCTGTAGTGGGACCAGTACTGTTCAGCATACTCATAGATAAGGTAAAAAGTGAGGTGGCAAAGTTTGCAGACAATACAAGATTATTCAAGGTAAGTCCAAAGCTGACTGTGAAGAGTTACATAAGGATCTTTGGGGCAGGGAATCTCTCTTTGCTATGTGTTTGTACAGTGCTTTGTGCAAGAGGACTGGGGACTCTAGGTGCTGCTACTGCTAGACAAAGAAATAGTAAAGTAACGGAGTCGCACCCACTCACACTAGGACTGTGCTATGTATCTTCACTTTAAGTTATTCCTGTCAGAGATTAGTTTGTTGTCATATAAGTGTGTATTCCTTTTCTGTGTGAAAGAAAACCCTTAATAAAATACAATAGCATTATGAAGTACTGGCCCCAAAGCCCTGTAATGGCACTACTATAATTCCTGAAGGTTCTGATGTACCTTCAGTCTGCCTTTGGTAATGGTGGAGCTGGGAGCTACTCTCCTATGTAGTATAGAAAGCACAGTGTTGTGTATTTATGCACTGCAATAATTCCTCATTAATTCCAAGGTCCAATTGAATTGAAATAAGAAGCAGAGTATATACTCTTAGGGCCAAATCCTGCTCTTTTGACTCAGGCAATATTTGCTGCTGAAACCAAAAGGGAGTATTGCCTGAGTAACAAATATGGGACTGAACTCTATGGATTGTTTCTTTGCTGCTGATCCACCTGAAGCTGAATGGTTCAGATGTTATAGACAAATTCAGACTTTACAATGAGCAGATAACTAGCCCCTTAAAACTGCATAGATTAAAATATTCACTTACTTTCCTAGTGATATTTCAGCCCATTTCTACCATGTATCTCATAACTCCCTTGTTCTCTACGATCCTAATGAATGGTCCTTTTGTATGTTACTCTCCCCTCCTCCCTTTTAGCTATTGTATATGGCCCTTTAAAAGAAAAATGAGATTGTACTGATACAGGAAAATTGTGAATGATATATTAGAGGGATGTAAAAAAGTTTGACAGCTCAACTCCTCCCCTCTCCATGGGAAGGAAGATTGTAATTTTATATACTGCCTATTTCTAGCCTTAAGTGATCATTCACTTTACTTCTAATTCTGTGTATACCCCATTAGAGATGGTTCTGAACCAAATCTCTGAATCCAACCCTCCCTCCATAGATTTGGGGATGTTTGATCTGTATAGCTTGGATCCATCTTTAATCCTTATGAGGGAAATTGTTTCTCCCCCCGCCCCCCCCCCAACTGCACCAGAGCTCAGAGGTAGCAAAATCAGCAGTATCACAATCCTGAGTGGTATTCAGGGAGCTGCACCCCCTGTACACAGCCCTGAAGGGCTCTCTGTGTGGTGTTTAGGTGCCATGGCTGGGTGGGCTACAGGTGGAGTAAGTGGTAGGGGTGAGGCTACCACTAAGAAGATTTTCTACTCATTGCTCCCTACGAAGTGAGGGTACAAGTGTGTCAGGTCTGCTGCAGCCTAGTGTTGTAGTTATGGATCCAGGGTCACTCCATGATTTGTTCAGGAGGAATCTTGGTGTCGAAAGGCTGGCTTCTCAGGTATGGCACACAGAATAGGATTTTGCCTTTATAGATTATTACTTTCCTGAACCAAGTTTTGAAGACTAATTTATTAGGAACCCAAAGTATCTTCTCTAAGCTCAATAAAATCATGAAATTCACAGCTAACACCAAATTGTGGTACAATACTCTTTTTAACTCACCTTTCTTGCCAAAGCTAGATAGGCCGGGGTGTCAGAGCAGGCTGTGAGGTCATATATATTGTGTAGTTGGCTGCAATATCTGTTGACCCAAGAGGTTGGGTTGAGGATACTTAATTCTGAACTTCCTTAATTTTCTGTGTGGGAATCAAGTCTTTAGGGTGCATATCTATTGCATATGTGGTTTACTTGTCATTTGAATCACCAACTTTTCCTGTGGTTACTATTGCTCGTTGCATTTGTATTTCTTTCTGAAAGTTGCTAAAATGTTTGTTTTTTTATTTTCTACATTAATAAAAGAACTAAAAATAGCAGCAGTTGATATCTAAGACATTAAGTTTAAAATATATTTAAAATATTTATAGAAAATATACAGTATTCTAATATTCTAGAGTAATGGTCCAGATCACTGGTTTAAAATGGGGTTACACCTGTGTTTTTGACCATTATTGTAGAATTCCTTAATGTGTGTTTTACCTTGGTTGGCAAAAGGCAGTTTTTAGGCACTAGTGGTTGGAATGTTCTACAGTTGTATATGCCTGTTCCTTACTGGAACATCACAAAGTTGGAGCTGGAGTTATGGGTGAATACCTCTGTCTTGGGTGTGTATCACAGATGCTCCTAAAGGCCAAGTATATAACTTATCGAGACCCAGATTCTGCCAGCATTACTCAGGTTTATTATTACCTTACTCTATGAGTAGTTTCACTGAGACCATTTGCAGAATGAGATGCTACTTACTGCAACTATGTGGCAGAATCTAGTCCTCAGAATTCTCCACCCTTTTTGAAATTTCCTAATTACATCCATGTAGATTTTTTGATACCTTCTCACTTACACAGTATTTTTATTCAAATTGTGTTTGTTCAATTGATTACAAGTTTGTCATTTGGTCTAATGAATGAAGATCTGATCAAGTTTAAACAAATGGTTTTATAAGGCTATGTTTTGGCACAATCAGCTGAACAACCATGTGACGTGTTTCATGCACTGAAACGGAGAGTGATATTACACTCTAGCTGGGCCTACCTGTCCATGGTCTTCTATTCTTATGCCAGAGATGCTGCCTCTACTTATGGCATCACCCTTTCAAGACCCTGGATGCAGAGGAGCACCTGTGATGTCTCCTTTTACCTCAGGACTGTGTTGGGGACTTACAGAGCACTATGTGCCTTTTCTGCCAACCACAAACAACCCCTCAAATTCAGGGAGCTCAGGTAAATCTGCACCTGCACCTCCCTGAACTTCCAATGATCACCTCAAGGATATGTCTTTAGCCCTCACAGCTGCAGGGGACTGAGGAAGGACTGAATTCTGTTCTACAGGACACCAGAAAGACATGTTTCCCTTTACTAGTTCTCCTCCTCTCCCCACTGCCTGAGTGAGAGGGAAAGAGGAGGTGTTAGTCCCTGACAGGGCCGGCTCTAGGATTTTTGCCGCCCCAAGCGAAAACAATTTTGGCTGCCCCCCTCCCGTTTTTTTCTTACCCCACCCCCAGCCCCGCCTCAACTCCGCCCCTTCCCCAAATACCCAGCCCTGCCTCCTCCCCCCAGGCTCTCAAGCCTAGGAGGGAGGGAGGGAGAGGGAGAAGCAGCGCGTGCGCCGCGGCCACTCAGGGTCTCCCCCTCCCTCCCAGGCTCTCAAACTGGGGAGGGAGGGGGGAGATCCCGAGTGGCTGCCGCGCGCGAATCAGCTGTTTTGCGCGCCGCAGCCGCTCGGGGTCTCCCCCTCCCTCTCAGGCTTTCAAACCAGAATGCTGCCCCTAAAAATGTGCCGCCCCAAGCACCAGCATGTTTTGCTGGTGCCTAGAGCCGGCCCTGGTCCCTGATAATCGCATTTCAGTGCAGCACTTCACACCCATCAGTAATTTGAATTAGATTGAAATTACTGACAGGACAAAATGTACAAGATCCAAGGAGAGAGCTAGGTTTCATCAGGAATGTTAAATACATTTATTTTATAGGTAGCAAACACTGTAAGCCCTCTCCTTATGACTGAAAAGGGGTTCAAATCTAAATCCCTATTTTTAGTATCTTGTAACATTTTTTTTTGTGGTGTTCCTTTTTATCTGTCTTAGCTTCCATGTTTTTTGTTATGTGTGGAAAAACTACTTAAGTGTAATGTTAAATTTGAGAAATTAAGCACCTAAAAGTCAAGAGATGTTGGATGAATGTTAACCTGATTTTGTGTACTTCATTTATTGTATGTAACATTGCATCATTAACCCCATAACCTCTGATTTAAAAAAATGTTTCAATTAGCTGGAGCTGATGGGGAAAAGAGGGAGTGGAAGCACTGTCTACACTGCTGTCCCAGCACAATGCTAATGTGGAGCAATAAAATATTAACATGGGTTTTTATGGAATAATCATTTGCATTAGGCCTAGTAGTTACTCAGCACTCAATGTAAGTGTAAAGTTTAGCTGGTGTTGGTGTTTGGGGACATACCATCCCTCCTCCTAAAAAAAGAGAGAACATCTTTAAGCAGAAAACTGTAACACACGATTACTAGCAATAACATGCTAAGTAAGCCAATGGTGAATCAAAGTGATAGGTGGCTAGAAAAGAGATAGGAAGCTTAGCTGTACCCATTCCACTTGTGGTCAGAGGTGGGGGAACCCAAGAAACCTTTTTGGTATTACTTCAGACATTTGTGAAAGGGAACATTGGTGGTTGCCCATTGGAGGATGTAATTACCCAGCAAATCCATTTGCCATTCACTTACTGATGCCTCCATTCACACTATTCAGGCCTCCAAATTCACTCCTACCCACTTATGCATCCCTATATCTTCTCGCCATCCAATACCAACAATGCTGGAAGCAAGGGAAAGGGGAACTGTCTAGAGTCTTTTTATCCCCAGCATGCAGGAGGTAGAGCTCAGAGGCTATTGTGGGGCTAGCCCATGTCCTCATCCAACAAAATTGGTGGTGAAATAGGAAGCCGCCTTCCCTGCAACTGTCCAATTAGTCCAAAACCCTCAGAGTCCTCCAGGTTGGTTTTTCCAGCCCCTCCGCCAGCCCTGCTGGAGTCTCTGATTATCTCTTTGTCTCCCAATAGCTCCCCGTTTTCTCCCCAGAACCCTTCCACCTTTGAAGATCTGGTTGTGGAAAATGGCAGCTCTGATAGCCAGCTTCCTGCACGCCATCAACTATTACATTAACATTTTGCTTGCATTATGCTGCACGAGGCATTGGCTGAACAACATTTGAATTGGGGCCGTTGGGGTCCAGAGAGAAGTTATCAGGCCAACTGGTGATGTGTCCAGAAAGTGGGGTGAGGGGAAAGGGAACTGACCTCAAAAACTGATGTGTGGTGTATGGGAGGTTTTGAGGGGAAGGTGAAAGCTGAAGCCATGTTGAATAGTGCAAGGGACGGGAAGCTGCTGTCAGGAAGATTACAGGATGAAACTCCAAAAAGTTTTCCTTGTTACTTATCTGAACTCTAACGCCCTCTGAAGTCCATCTGAAGAGTATAAACCTCCAAATAAGCCATCAGGACTGGAGTATTTACTAACACCCGACAATAGATCTTGTGTCAAGTTCTTGTAATCCACACAAGCCAAACACAGATGGTTTACTTATTTCTAGCAGTGGCCCATGTAAAGAGAGCATATGAAGTAATGAGTAGCTGCGTGCACAAGTGCTATTTTGTGTGCTCAATACTTGATTAGTTAGCACAGATGCATGGTAGGAGAATACAATTATTTGCTTTTGCTACATCCGCATAATTTGTGGGAGCAACTTCATCACCAGCCTTTGAAAGTATCTCAGTAATTCAAGGATCCCTGCTATCTGGGACTCATGACCACCACCCCTTGGAGAAACAGTGTCAATCATACTGTTGTCCCTGATGGCAGAACTGAACCACAGCAGTGATGTAACTGAATTAGCTATATAAATGGTCTTTTGGGAAGGTGTCATGGCCTAGTAGTTAGAGCCTGAGACCTGAGTACTTTTTTCTGATATTGCTGTTGTATGACCTTGAGTCAAAAACATAACTTATCTGGGTCTCAATAAAATGGGGGGTAATAATTCTCACCTTTACCTTCTTGAAGTCCTTTGAGATCTTTGGATGTATTCATGAAAAGAATTGGGTTAATCTGACAGGTGCAGAGCACAATGAAGTCAATAGGAATTACAGGTATTCAATTCCAACAAGAATTTCGCCTAATGATGTTGTTTATTATCATGAGGTGAACCTCAGACAGGTTGCAACATGTGATATAGTTTGCAGGGCTGCTAGGCGTCTCATGATCCTGAGACCAGACCCACATTCTAGGAGGCAGGTTTCTTTCTTTAACTTTTACTCCTGGTTTTGATGGAAGTTTATCACTAAAACTAAAGAAATATTCCCCAGCAGATGGAGAAAATAGTCATTTAATATTTTTTAAAAAGCTGATCTTCCCAGTTAAAGAAAAATGACAGCATGTTACACTATCTTAATTATTTATTACTTCAAACAATGTGGACTGGCACTTTTAACATCACAGCTAATATGGAAATCAACACAGGCTTTTTCTCTTTCTTTCTTTTCTTTTCTTTTTTTTAAGTGTAGGGCAGAAAGACAACTGGAATTCAAGGGCCTGTTTGATAGCATGCCACAACTCAAGTTAAGCAGGTGGCAGGGTGAAATATAAAAGGCTTGCTAAACAAAGTACTTTTATTTCCTGGTTTTTGCCTGCAGGGGGGGAATTATGAAAGCAAAGCAGAAATTTGATAGGCAAAGAGCAGTCACAATTTTTAAATGAAGTGTTTTGTGTTTATTAAAAGCTATGCAAATGAATTACAATTTACAAATAAAAGCAGGCCATTGTGAGCAATGAACTGTTTACAAAAATTAATAAATCATAAAATAGTACAATATACTGTATAAAAGCCTGCTTCTTATAATGGCCTGGTGTGCACTGTATTTGACCAGACTCATCAAGTGGCTGATCTTGGTGAGACTGCAAGCTTTTTTTCCTCAAAAAAGTGTGAAATTGTATACAAATAATTTCATCTTCTAAGTGATAAAATATATTTTTCAGTTATCCATTGTGTTTGCAATTGTATTGAAAATGTGGGGGAACTTTGGGGATGACTCACCTTCTTAAGTTGTTAGTGCCAAAACCAGAAACTGTAGTTTTATATTCTTTCATAATAACCTAATACACAAATCCCTAACTGCACAGTGATCTCCAGTGTTGGAGCCACACCATATAAGCAATAAGTACCCCTTGCATTTCTGAAATTAATAAAGTTACTTTGAGCCTCAAATGTCACTTATTTGCTTTCCTATTTTCATAGGTGATTTCACTAAGCAAAAGCACTTGCTAATCTTACGTTCACATAGATAGAAGGTCAAAGTTGGTCAGTGAGCCAAGAAATACCATATCAGGGTTTCTTTCCTCTCCAATTGAAAGAGGTATAAATTGTGGAATTAGTGTATTGATTGAAGGCTACAACTTCAAGCAATCAGTTTTTCTGGCTTGACAAGATTATTTTATCCTACTTTTCTTTTATTATTATGTGTTGTATTTGAGTCATCCTTCAGGCAGATGAAGTGACAGCTTGATTTAACTCAATAAAATCCACCAGTTAGGAAACCTACTGAGCCGAACAAAAGATGAAAACGACTGCAAGGGGAAGGTGCACAGTTAGTGTAAGCAAGCATAGCCCTCTGAAAGAAGAAAATATTAACTGAAATTATACTCTAATCAATGCATTTCTATGGAAACTTGGGAGAAATTTGTAAGACCTTCTTGCTGGGCCAGTAAGCAGATAATGCCATCTTTCTTTATTTAAAAAAAACCCACCTCCACCCCCTAGTCTTTAAAAGGAGCAAATGTGTACTGAAAACAACAGTTTCATAATGGCTGTGCGTTAGTCTAATTGCAGCAAGTCAGATAGTATTATTTCCTTGGCATGCTTGGAAAGAAAATGCTAAACCATGGATTTCTGATAACTTGGTAATTAAAACAATCATTTGTGTATCATGCCTTTTGTTATTGACCCTTTACTTTCCTATAGCTTAACAACCTGGCAGTCTTTGTCTCTAACAGATACAGGATGCTTCTACATAGGAGTAATATTTCTGGGTCCACTCCTGTGTGTGTGCAATATGGGAGGGGGAAAGAGGAGTTAGGGACAAATTGGGCATTGGGACTTCTTCCTTCTCGCTCTCCTCATTTCCAGTTTGCATGCCAACTCAGCACCTGCTGCTTGAGAGTCATTAGCCCAAAGCAGAGAGTGCTAGCACCACCACAGAGACTAGATCCTCCAGTAGGGGGAAGTGTGTTTGGAGGGGAGGTGGGACATGGCCCTAGCCTCTGCTGCACAGGGATGATTGAGGCCAGTAGAGGAGGAACACTTGTATCCTTACAGAGTGTTTGTTCTGCCTGTGATCTCTGCAGGCAGTGTGTCTCTGGGGACTGTTTTCCCCTCTGCACATTTGCTTAACAGTCTGTGGCTGTAAAAGTTACAGTCTTACCGTTACTGTTTGAATGACTTCCCTGGGGTAATTTGGGGTCATTTCAGAACTTATCCATGAGTTTATCCCAATACACACAGAGAGAGGTTGCCTGTCTTTCTGACCATGGAACTAGGAGTGATGGCCCCCTACACTGGGCCATAAAGTGGGAAGGCTCCTTCCTTCTGTCACATCCATGTACATTTGCACAGAGCCAGCACCAGAGTGTGTATATAAGGACTCACTTTACCTTTCTCTGAAATGCAGCAACCGGAAGGAAGAAATGCAGAAGCTGTTTAAAGGCTCAGACTGCCGGGTGCTGAACAGTCTAGTCGTGATCCAATGAAGTGCTTCAAACAGGTGGTTAGCTTTTAAGCATGTGAGTAATCGTCTTGACCTCAAATCCCTAAGAGCCCAAAGAAATACTTTATAATACCTTAGGACAGGAGATGAAGAAGAATACTATATCTAATTGAAACCACAGGGGAATTTTAGGTAGGCAGAATGTAACTACCTGTATTTGAATTTTGCCAGGATACCAGGGAGAACAGCCCCAATCTTACAAAAAGTGATATTGGGTCTTTCATGACCACAAGTGATCCAGAGGAATGGCTACTTTAAAATATATAAATGTGTTACACATTATCTGATCTATCTATTTTATCTATCTAAATCAACTTCTAATTAGCATCTCCTAATCTTGAAATCTCTCCTTGCAGCTGAGAAATTAGAGCTTGGCAGATGTATAATATAATGCAAATTTTCTATCTTTCCATGAATGACTTAAGAAAAATGATTTTTTTTAAACTTTTTGTGAGTTGGGCTTAGTGACAAAATAATGCAGTAAAGGACTAGATAAAGTTATGTCCTCTAAATACCTTGCTGGATCAGAACCTTAATTTTCAAATACCTTCTTGAACTGAGAACTAAATAATTAAAACCCCTTTCTTTTTATATGCACAGGAAACAAACAAGTACTAAAAAGTGTTATTGAATAACACATATCATGATTTAATAGGGGTAATAGAAATTTACTTTGGTGATTCTCACAACTGGAATCTCATTGGTTATCTGTGTGTGGGTGTGTATCACGACAACCTCATGAGTGAACTGTGGTATATTTGAGCCCGTGCATGCTGCTGAATTCCAATGACATTGCACTGTCTACCCTTTATAGTGCAGTGGGCATGATTAGGAAAATATATTGAAGTAAAACAAAAAGTCAGAAAATCTTGTTTAGAAAGACATAGTAAGATAAGACAGTTTGAGACAGATGAGTTTATAATTTTTATCCCATTTGAAACTAATGTTACATCATGCTTTCAGTGAAGGCCACTAAATAGCTTCCTAATATTGAACTAACAGGATTATTCACTTGGTATTTCTCTCCCTTACTGTGTTGACACCTGTTATCATCCTGTTATCGGCAGGTTAATGTGATTGCTTTCCAGTGGGGTAGTGAGAATAGTTATTTCCAGTTGCCTTTATTTCGTTTAGAAATAATGGCTCTGGTAACTGTGGCCTGACCACTTCTGTGGTTGACATCAGATCGTAGCAGGTAAGATAATGTGTGTTGCAAATGTAGCATTTTATGCTTCTTTCCACTAGCTATTAGCAAAGTGCACATGACACAATAAATCATAATTGTGGTACACATCACATTCTGCAAGCTTTTCCAGATTGCTGCTAGGTTCCTTAGCAATTGGATCTTGATTTCCTTTGGGATCATGTTACTGTTTGGGATATATATATATCACAATTATAGAGATATAAAATTTGGCACTTCACTCATCCTAGTTAGAGCTTTTAGAAAGCAGAAATAAGCTTGCAAACTAAATTCTAACCATTAGCAGAATATCAGTGTCTCACTCCTACCTGGCTAGCGGGAAAATGAAATTCTCCCCCAAGTTAGACTCAAAAGAACAATGAGGTTTTTTGATAAAGAATGATAAGTAGGAGGGGCAAATTTGCTGTTGTTTAGTGGCATCAGTGGAGTTAAGCAAGGTTTGCTTTTTGCCTTGGGTATATAGTTGCCATGGGGACCCTAAGAAAAACATCTCACAACTAGTAACTTAATGGCATAAAAGCTACAACTTTAATAAATAACATTAAACACTGCTGTAAGTAATAACTGGTGGAAACTGTGGTCTTTAAAACAAATGAAGGCTATAGCGAAGTGCCCTAACCTTAAGATACCTTTGTTAGTCTGACACCAGGGTCAGGGCGACTAATTTAAACCATTCACTCCTCCCACACCTAGATTATTGGCTTGGAGTCAGTCAAAATCTTTACTACCACAAAAGGATTAGAGCAGTCTCTGGGCCAGTCCCTGGTGGTCTCTGCCAATGGATATCACTTCCCTGTGTCAATGACTGACCTCAAGCCTCTAAATTAATTCTGGAGTTAATGACCCACTCCCCCTAATCCTGGCCCCAAACGGGCCTCAACATTTCCCCCATGTAGAGGCTACTAATTAAGTTGGTAGCAAACTTGGCAGAGCAGAGTTTTTAGTCCATTTACTCAAACACATAGGTGGATGAGAGGGAAAAAAATTGCTACAGCTGCAATGCTAATGTAAAATAACTTTACATTTTCATGGTGGGAGGTGGCAGCTCAGTCGTCTCAGCCAATCAGAGAACTGCTTGGGATCCCATTGTCTAACACACCTGAGTTGGGAGACAGCCCCCATCCTTTCAGCACAAGCAACCTGACCAGCCATTGCTTTATTCTGTATATTTGAGCTGGGGTTGGCGTAGGTAGGCCAACTTCTCTCTGTTACTCCTGTGCCACTCCACTGACTTCAGTTTGTAAAAAAGAAGGTAGAATTTGACTAATACCACTGGCAAGTCAAGAAGCCCCTTCCAAGGCATATTTTCCCCTCCATCTTCCGAAGCTTAGTATGCACACCGCTGACTACTTTTTTTGGGTGAGAAACATCAAACTGAAATTGTCATGGATAATTAATTTATCATCTGCTGAGAAGTTATTTTTCAGAACACATGCCATTTGTAAACGGTTTCTAATTCTCTTACTGCTATTTAGGAGAATAGTCTGCTCCTGGGCTCTTAGGATAAAATTTTTGATGTGTTAAACATAATTAGCTGCTTACGTTTGGTAAAATTGTTAATGTTGTGTCTTGTATAGTATATATAAATGGTAAATCCCATGCCAGTAGACAGTTATTACTCCCTCCCTGGCCCTAATAATAATACTTTAAAATCAACTGTATAACGTTCATGTAGTACCTGTTACTTTGATGCAAATGATTTGTGGATTTATGGTTTTCTTGCATGTTTGATTTATGTTTGTCATTAAGGTGATGTAAAAGCATGAAAAAGACATTTCTCAGTTAAGAGTTCATAGGAAAGACCAGATTGCTGTGTGACCATCTTGAAATCATAGCTTGTACTATTAGGGAGGGTTACGGCCATACAGTAACATATCCCCCTCTTCCCTCAATACTTCTTTACCATTTAAAGTTGTTTTCATTTTTTGTAGGAAGTGCATATGCCATCATGATCTCTTTAAACCACAGTTTGGTAAATGACTTGTTTAAATTTAAGGGAAAGGGGTTGGTAATAAGTATAGTTTTCTAGTACTTCCTCAGCTTTGACTAAATTTATTTAAACCACCTTAACCTTTCTAAGAAAGGCCAAGAGATGTTTAAAAGAAGAATATGTGTCTGACATTCTGGTTTACCAAAAGGACACCACATCATTCTGTAGTGCCTCTGTTAAAAATAAGCAAAGCAAAGGAAGATAAAATCTTTGTCTTTATTTTTTGCTTAATTTCAAAAGAGAAGATGGAGATTTGACCAATAGTGGCATTAAAAAGTGACTTGCAAAAGTAAACACCAAATCCATTGACTAGTCACTTCACCAAGGTACACTGAGTGCCCTTGGTGTACAAGTAAAGAGGGACATTCAGCACATCAGTAACTAAGAACATACTTGTTGAGATTCTTTTTGTCCTGTGTTGTCCATCCTTGCCAGGACTCTCATATTGACGGGATACGCACATGTACACTATAATGCAATGTTGCAGCTCCTCTGGGATCCTGTTGGAGCTGGGCATATTGAGGATCATTTAAAGAGACACAATGTTTTTTGTAATTCACAATTTTGTCATTACTGTTCTTTTATTATTGTAGGATTTCATTAATTTTATTATTGATGCATGACCCAGAGCCCTGGCAAATAGAATATATATGATTGCAAGTGCCTAAAGTAGATCGATAACTGGAACTAATGAAGAGAACACTTTGGAATGCAGGTTGTAAGGTCTTTCCGCAACAAGACTGACTAATAGTTTCCTTAATGTCTTCAATTAGACTAGAGATTTTCTTTGTTAACTTTAAGATGGGAATGCAACTATTGGTCTAACTTACAAGATAATTTTAACTAGAGTATCCTGTGCTCAGAACCTTTTCTCTTAATGGATAGTTCCAGTTTTCAGGAACTTACAGTCATAAATCCTTGTTCTCTCACTGCTGGAATTGTGCAGCTTCTCTTTTACTCCCTCTGTTGTTCTGGAGCAATCCCCCTAGCCCAGCTGTGAATCAACAGAGAGCAGCAAGCACAAAAGTGAAAAACCACATGCTGTGCAGTTATTCAGTCTTAAGAGTTAAAGGAAAAAATATTTCAGGTAAATTCAATTAAATTTCCACTATTTTTCTTGTGTTTGGGCAGATTTTGGATGCATATCTCATAATAAAAGGAGGGAAAGGTACTTAAGGAAAAGGAAGGACGTTATGAGTGTTTCTGTGGGGATTCAATGAGTTTATTATCCATCATACTTATAACCAACAGAATTGGCAATTTGGATAGCCCGGAGGTGCTCCTCCAAGTGAAAATGCTGCCTTTCTGTAAAAATCCATATGCCATTCCACATATCTTATTGAGATTAGAAGGACATATGTAAGAAAAGAAATAAACACATAGTTACTAGGGACTGCTTCAATTTGTCTTTGGCTCTGAGTTAGACAAGTGTGTGGTGTTGGGTTACAAAAGAAAACTAACACCCTTTAAATGCTTATTATTGCAGATAGTATTGTTTATAGTGGTCCAGGATATGAGAGAGACAAGGTAAAAAGTTTGAAAACTTGTCCACCAACAGAAGTTGGTCCAGTAAAAGATATTACCTCACCTGCCTTGTTTCCATTATTGCGGATAGCAGGACAGTTTACCTAATAACGATGCAACCAGTAGTATATATCGGAAAGTCATACAAGAAGATCTGGATGACCTTGAAAACTGGAGTAATAAAAATGGGATGAAATTTAATAGTGCAAAGTGGAGGGTCATGCACTTAGGGACTAACAAGAATTTTTGCTATAAACTGGGGACTTGTCATTTGGAAGTGCCAGAGGAGGAGAAAGACTTGGGTGTGTTGCCTGATCACAGGAGAACTATGAGCTGCCAATGTGATGTGGCTGTGAACATTGTGAATACAATCTTAGGATGTATCAGGCAAGGTATTTGCAGTAGAGATAGGGAAGTAACAGCACCATTATACAAGGCACTAGTGAGACCTCATCTGGAATACTGTGTGCAATTCTGATCTCCCACGTATTAGAAAGATGAATTCAGACTGGAACAGGTGCAGAGAAGGGCTACTAAGATGATCAGAGGAATGTCAACCTGCCTTATGAGAGTAGACTCAAAGCTTGGTATGTTTAGCCTAACCAAATGAAGGCTGAGGGGAAATATGATTGCTCTGTATAAATACATCAGAGGGATCAGTATCAGGGAGGGAGAGGAGTTATTTAAGTTAAGCGCCAGTGTCGACAATAAGAACAAATGCATATAAACTGGCCATCAACAAGTTTAGGCTTGAAATTAGATGGACCAGGACCAGATGGTATCTAAATAGTAATAAATAACCAGGACCAGATGGTGTTCACTTAAGAGTTCTGAAGGAACTCAAATGTGAAATTACAGAACTACTAACTGTAGTCTGTAACCTATCATTTAAATCAGCTTCTGTACCAAATGACTGGAGGATAGCTAATGTGACGCCAATTCTTAAAAAGGGCTCCAGAGGTGATCCCGGCAATTACAGACCAGTAAGTCTGACTTCAGTACCGGACATACTGGTTGAAACTATAGTAAAGAACAAAATTGTCAGACACATAAATGAACATAATTTGTTGGTGAAGAGTCAACGTGGTTTTTGTAAAGGGAAATCATGCCTCACCAATCTACTAGAATTCTGTGAGGGGATCAACAAGCATGTGGACACGGGTGATCCAGTGGATATAGTGTACTTAGATTTTCAGAAAGCCTTTGATAA
Source organism: Chrysemys picta bellii (assembly GCF_011386835.1). Taxonomy (NCBI): domain Eukaryota; kingdom Metazoa; phylum Chordata; order Testudines; family Emydidae; genus Chrysemys; species Chrysemys picta. The sequence continues at coordinate 30,019,236 of NC_088801.1, read as the reverse complement.
GGTCCCTCACCAAAGGCAGGGCTGGCTTCAGGCACCAGCTTAGCAAGCAGGTGCTTGGGGCGGCCAAGGGGAAGGGGCGGCACGTCGGGCTCTTCGGCAGCAATTTGGCGGCAGGTCCCTTGACCCCTCTCGGCGGCGGGTCCCTTCGACCCGCTGTCGAAGAATAAAGCGGTGCGGCTGAGCTGCCACCAATCGCGATAGTGACTTTTTTTTTTCCGCCTCTTAGGGCAGCAAAAACCCTGGAGCCAGCCCTGACCAAAGGCTGTTAAGCAAAGTAAGCTGTCATGGGATAAAAGGGAAGGTCCCCCCCTGGATTGGTAACTGGTCAAAAAATAGGAAACAAAGGATGGTCAGTTTCTAGAATGGAGAGAGGTAAATAGTGGTGTCCCCCAGGCGTCTGTACTGGGACCAGTCCTATTCAACATATTCATAAATGATCTAGAAAAAGGGGTAAACAGTGACGTGGCAAAATTTGCGGATGATACAAGACTACTCTAGTATCAGAGGGGTAGCCGTGTTAGTCTGAATCTGTAAAAAGCAACAGAGGGTCCGGTGGCACCTTTGAGACTAACAGAAGTATTGGGAGCATAAGCTTTCGTGGGTAAGAACCTCACTTCTTCAGATGCAAGTAATGGAAATCTCCAGAGGCAGGTATAAATCAGTATGGAGATAACGAGGTTAGTTCAATCAGGGAGGGTGAGGTGCTCTGCTAGCAGTTGATGTGTGAACACCAAGAGAGGAGAAACTGCTTCTGTGGTTGGATAGCCATTCACAGTCTTTGTTTAATCCTGATCTGATGGTGTCAAATTTGCAAATGAACTGGAGCTCAGCAGTTTCTCTTTGGAGTCTGGTCCTGAAGTTTTTTTGCTGTAAGATGGCTACTTTTACATCTGCTGTTGTGTGGCCAGGGAGATTGAAGTGTTCTCCTACAGGTTTTTGTATATTGCCATTCCTGATATCTGACTTGTGTCCATTTATCCTCTTGCGTAGTGACTGTCCAGTTTGGCCAATGTACATAGCAGAGGGGCATTGCTGGCATATGATGGCATATATAACATTGGTGGACGTGCAGGTGAATGAGCCGGTGATGTTGTAGCTGATCTGGTTAGGTCCTGTGATGGTGTTGCTGGTGTAAATATGTGGGCAGAGTTGGCATCGAGGTTTGTTGCATGGGTTGGTTCCTGAGTTAGAGTTGTTATGGTGCGGTGCGTGGTTGCTGGTGAGAATATGCTTAAGGTTGGCAGGTTGTCTGTGGGTGAGGACTGGCCTGCCTCCCAAGGTCTGTGAAAGTGAGGGATCATTGTCCAGGATGGGTTGTAGATCACTGATGATGCGTTGGAGAGGTTTAAGCTGAGGACTGTAGGTGATGGCCAGTGGAGTTCTGTTGGTTTCTCTGGATATGTGGACTCCCTACTCAGACCCTACGCCACCAGCACTCCCAGCTATCCCTGCTCCAGGCCAATGGGAGCTGCTGGAAGTGGCGTGGGCCGAGGGACATACTGGCCACCACTTCCAGCAGCTCCCATTGGCCTGGAGCAGTGAACCATGGCCACTGGGAGCCGCGATTGGCCGAACCTGCGGACGCAGCAGGTAAACAAACCGGCCCGGCCCGCCAGGGGCTTTCCCTGCACAAACGGCGGAACAAGTCTGGGAACCACTGGACTAGATGATCATGATGGTCCCTTCTGGCATTAAAGTCTATCAGTCTAGAGGCACTGAAAGCAAAGTCGGATAATAAATGTATCAAAATAGTGGTGTATATTCCTTCTTGCTAAGTGGACTGCAACAAAGGTCTTCAAACTTTTTTCATAATGTGGAACATATTTTAATACTGAGATTGTCCCATGGACCACCAGCCTCCCCATTCATAAGTGAGCAGACCATTTCTTCTTCATAATTATATAACATTCCTACAGTATTTGCTAATATGGAAAAATCCTTATATTTTTAGTTCTTTTAATGCAGTTTAGCAGGTGGAAATAGGAAGGAATGATCACTGTGTAACTAGCTAGATCATCTTGGACCACCAGTAAGTGCTCTACAGATCACAAATTAGACACTTCTGGGTTAAAATCCTACATGCATGATCCTGCCTCCTGTCTGTACCCAAATTTAACCACCAGCATGTTATTTATATATTGTAAAGGAGCTAAACCTATATTCAGTGAAAGAAGATAAAATCAGTATGTTGAAAAAACAATGACACAAATAGCACCTATATTCTCTTACATTTTATCATGCAAACACAAACTGTATCATCTCTGGGTCCAATCCTGCAAACCTAGTGCTTACTAGTATGAGTAATCCCATTAAAAACAATAGGGCTACTTACTAACTAAGTAAATATTCAGCATGGGGCCCTCTGATTGCATAATTGATAAAGGCTTGTTGAAGGTACTACTTATTTTCGTTTTTGAGATGTGTTCAGTACTCTTCTGTAACTGGATACCAGCCTGAGAATAATAGGGAGAATACAGACTTTTCCTTGAATCAATGTTTTGTTATTGTTGCCTTTGTATGGCGGGCGTTTTATGCACTGTTGTTGCAAAGGCTCAGCTTTGCACATAACATGTTGATTGTACTGTATTTCTTGGGCAAGAGGTTTTATTTTTCATTTCTTTTATAACATTCAAAAGTCAGTGATGTCAAAGGCACATATCCTATCCCACGCAAACATTCACATTATTATTATTATTTTATTTGTACAGTAGAACTGCTATAGTGAATTCCTTGATATGGTGAACAGTTCATGAGGTTCTGCTTTTTCCACTGTGTACCTCAGTGAAACAATAATCCTGTTCTACTGTGAAATCACTGGCCAGAAGGCATTATTTTAATGTACACATCATTTCATACTAAACTAAGATTTCATCATGTGTTCTGCCCTCTCACTAATAAATGCAAAAGATCAGATAATTCATAATTGCATGACAAAAATGAGATAGAATAGCATGTGTCTGTTTTTTGTGCAATGCAATCTGTCTCCCTGATATAGTGATATTTTTATTTACTGTATAAAGGCTTTGCTGTCTTGGAATATATAAATGACTAGCTAGCAGGTGTTTGAATTTGGGCAGAGAAAATGAGTGGGATTTTCAGACTGTTTTGTGGAAATGAGATTGGATGTCTATGACACGTGACACAGCTCTCTCTCTCTCTCTCCAAGCATTACTATTTCATTATTGTTAATGTAGGGAGAGATTCTTAAAAACACAAATAAGAATTTGGAGTCCACTCCCTTGGTACCTAACCTGAGTTTTGTTTCTTTGAAAATGTACATTACTCTAGCAACTTGAGGTGCTGTATATTTATATAGTGTCTGTTTGTCCGAGGTGCTGTACAAATATACTGGTAGGCACAGCCTCTGTGCCAAAGAGTTTACAATCTAAATTGAGCAACATAAAACGTGGTGGACAGGAACACAGCTGCATGCATATTTTTAATATACATTTGATCATATACATATACTGTATTTATGTATATGTTCATCTGTGTGTGTGTGTATGCCAGTACACACACACACACACACACACACACACACACACACACACACACACACACATATTATGGCCATGAGTAAAAGTTCATTATCATTATGGGAGATATTACAGGTATCAGAGATGTTCCCGATACTTATAGGAGAATACTGATCGAATCAATATTAACTTTTTAAGTATGCCCACTCTGTGTGTGCGTGCATGTATGCATATAGACAATGTTTTGTAATTCTATAAATAAATATTTATTTTCCCAACTCCCCTTAGCTTAGATTTTTAGTTGTGGGAGGAGTGGATAAGTAGGGGGTCAGGGTTGATGTCATTTGTGAAGCAGAGAAGGAAAGGATTATGTCATGAGGGGCAAGAGTGGATAAGTAGGGTGGGAATGGATTGTGAAGAACCTTGGAGGTTGACAAAGATGAAGTTGGTACAGTGGATGAGAGGAAGCCAGTGAGGTGATGTGGTCAGAGTGATTGGCAAGAAAGATGATCTTAGGAGTTGTGTTTTGTAAAGATCAGTGGTGATGCAAGTGTCTGGGAGGCCAGAGAATAAAAGTAGGTTACATTAATTAAGGTGAAAAGGTGATGAGGGTGTAGATAAGAGTTTTATCATGTGTACACAGAAGGAAAAGGACAGGTATTAGAAATGTTTGGGAGGCAGAATGGCAAGATTTGGAGGCAGCCTGAATGAGAGAGAGGGAGGAACTGAAGGTGACTCCCATATCACAGCCTGATTGACAGGAAGCATTGCTGACAGTGGCAGAGAAATTATTCTTGGCATCAGGTTACATGACACATCCTTATCCTTCACTCATAATTTTTACTTCATTCTTTGGGCAAAATCTTGAAAGGGAGTGGAGGTGGGTGTTCTTGCTGTGGACACAGCAAGGATACTCACAGAATGTAACACAGTTTATTGTTGCATTATGGGTAACATAAAATTGTCACTTTTTAATGGTATAGTACAGTATGAACGTCCATGAAGTCCTGGCTTCCTGGTTCACTGACAAAATCTGCTTGTCCGGAACAAAATATCCAAACTTAAAAACAGACTAAAAAGAGGGTGACTATTCACAGAAAGTCCTGTGGGTTCTTCTTCTGCATTCTTGTGTGTAGTTGAATCTAGGAGGCTTTGAATACCAGAATGGATTTGGAACACCCCCAAACTCCATTATGTGCCAGTGCAATAGCTCACCTGGGAATTCTATAGCATGGCTCAGCCACATGCAGTTGGACCTCAAAGTAATGCTTAAAGCAAGAAGTAGGGCAATACAAGGGAAGGGTGAATTATGGTTGGGCAGCCAGGTACTGATTCCAGAGTCACTGGAGTTGCACAGGCTTCCTTGCAGGCTACTAGCTGGCTAAAGCCAGTGAGTTACAAGACTGTTGTTGTCTGAGGAACTGTGGCCTTTGGAAGGGACTATGGGTGTTCTGTTTCTAGCTTTGCCAGTGACTCAGCATCTGTGCCATTTCACCATTCTCTTCACGCACTCTCAGAAAGGGACAATAAGCCTTCCACATTTCATAGGATTGATGTATTACTAAATAGTACTTGCAAAGTGTTTTGTAATATTCAAAAGAAAATTTACATAGCTGTGATAAAATAATTTTGGAATGGTCACGTATTTCATAATTCCTAGGTAAAAAAGTCTATTTAGAGAGATGTGTGTGTGCATTTATGTGGGTGGGAAAAGGTCCTATATGGTGCATGTACATTGAGTCACATTACTTCCCTTGCTGCTAGCATGTATCCAGCCAAAGGACAAAAAACATGTCTTAGAGCTATTTTAACACCCGGATGAGCCCCCACTTGTAACACTGACAGACCCCAGTTGTCAAATGTGGCTTTTAGCTCATGCAGTAGAGGCTCATGCATTTAGCTTCAGAGGCTTCAGGTTTGATTCCACTCACCAATGACTGGGATCTGTTGGCATTACATTGTGTGATACCACAAACTCCTACTTTATTTTGCCATGTACTGGTTGCAGTTATTTGTTAGTAATTAAACTATACTTCTATTCAGAATAAGAGTGCAGATGCTTAGCAATGCAAGTCAATTCCTCCAAATACATCTCAGAATCAGTCTGTCCTCTCTTCTAAGTTCACTTCTTGGTGTTAGATGCTTCTATCCAAAAATTGTATGATGGGAAGAAGGTCTTGTAGTTAAGGCTTTGGATTGGCACTTGAGAGGTTTGCCACAAACTGCTTGTGTAACCTTGAGCAAGTTGCTTATCTGTCTCCATTCTCTGTCTGTTGAATGGTGATTAATACTTCCTTGAGCCTACCCTTTGACTGTCTGTCTATTTTGATTGTAAGTTGCTCATGTCAGAGATGCTCTCTTACAACATGTGTGGAGAGTGTCCAGGCACAATGTGCCTCTGATCTCTGAGGAGACCTCTACACACTACAAATAATTAGTAATAACAATAGTTCCTGGCTCTAGGCTCAATGTACACTTCCCTCACTAAGCAAACTACAAGAGTAAAATGTAAAGGAGAAGATTTGAAGACCAAAATCCTGAACAATGAACTTGATATAGGTGTAGCGATAGAGAAGGTGAATAGTGATGAAACTAATAAGGTTCAGTAGAAATTTAAAATTTTCTGAAAATTACTCTAAGTAATTATAGAACTTAAAAGAAAATGATAAGCTTTCTAAAGGTTTCAAGCCATCCTGTAGAATTCTGTAGAATTTTCTATTGAATTCTGGAGCCTATGGAAAGATTATCATTATCTATTAAATACTATAGAACTTTTTCCATAAAGGTAATAGGACAGTCAGTTGGTATGTTATTGCGGCAGGATTCCTAGAAATATCAGAGTTTTTAAATGCAAGGGAGAAATTGTAGAAGAGAGAACAGAACAGAGAACACATTTATTGAACGGGAGTAGAAAGATATTTCTAGTTCATTTACTGTTGACCAGAAATACAAGGACACAGTTTATTTTTAAACCCTAATGCTTGAATCAGTTCTTCTAGTGTTTTAACACAGAGTTACATTATAGCGAGCTGAATCTAGTTCAACCAAAACAGTCTCTCATCCAACTTTGGAAGGAAAGTGGGAGCACAAGAGTGAGAGTTAGAGGTTCAAGCACTGAGACAGTGGTAGAGAATTAGTAGGCTGTGTGCAGTGTCTGTGGGACTACTACATACTGTCAAATGGAAAGTCAAGAACTTGTATGCCAGATATACAGAGCCAGCTGTGTGTGTATTGTGACAAATAGTGCAATCCCATGCGGTATCTTTGGGGACCATTGTATTAAATTTATGAGTGGCTTATGCCTGATTGTGGCCTACACCATAAGGGAGAGTTACCACAGCTGCTATAGGAACTAAAGCAGTAGGGGGTGATTACCCCAGAGATTGTAAACATCTCTAGAGAAATTCTGCCCCTTGGGGTGATTTGCATAGACAGGTTCAGGCTTGGTTTTTCAGAGACTAGGAGATAAAAGGCTTCTGGACTAAAAGGATGAGCTTGAGCAGACTTGTGGCCTTCATTTTGATTCAGCAAATGGACGTAACTCTTTGTCCAAGGGGAGGCCCCAACCCTTCTGAAGAGTTGGAAGGGACACCAGCATATCTGACTCCCCAGGTGGAAGATGGGTGATTTCTGGTATGTTTAGTGTGGGGTTTAAAGTGGTTTTTATATGTTTGCTTTCTCTGTAATGCTTTTGCCCTATGAATAAATGTGCTTGTGTGGAAGAGCAGTGAGAGTACTGGTAAAAACACCATCATTGTCCTCGGAGAGAAAGCACAGCTCAGGTGCTGGCCTTTAGGAAGACTGGCTTCCTCGGGATATCACAGTGTAAGTCCTGTGCAGACACAGGTGATGACTGAAGACCTGCCTGAGCACTCCTGAAGTGGACCACGGAGGGCATGTACAGGGACAGTTGCCCTGAAACTATGACATGTATCATCTCTCTGATCTATCTGCAGAATTGTGTCATTTGCTTTGCATTGAGTGGAGTGAGATCACAGCACAGTTAAGAAGCATTCTGCTTACTGATCTTTTTTTCTTCTCCTTATCATATTTCTCTTTCATTCCTTTTTGTTCAATGGCGTTTGTTCTGAGTGCTTATTAGGGATGAGTTAGCTGGTTCAGATAAAAAAAAAAAAAAGAATTGGCCCAAACCTTTGCCCAAAACTTGAGAAGGGAATAATTTACAGATTTTATTATAAACTCACTTCTTGTGGTCATTGTGGAGGAGAGATTTGAATCAGGTGGTAAATTGTCTTTTTAGGGGCATCTTAATGCATGCTTACTCTGATCTTCTGTGTCTCTAACCACAGGGACTTTGGGAGATCAACTTCCCACCCCAATTCTTTGTGTTTCTTTAGGAAGCAGCTAATTTCCCACTTTCCCATTCATGACCTCCCTCCGAAAAACAAACCAAAAAACCCTCACTAACCACGTCCATATCCCTGCTGCCAAGAATAAGAACGGCCATATTGGGTCAGATCAATGGGCCATCTAGCCCAGTATCCTGTCTTTTGACTGTGTGTGGCTGATGCCAGATGCTTCAGAGGGAATGATGGTTCTCATTGGCAGGCTTTAAAAGTGTAACCCTAGGCGTTGGAAGCCCTTTCTCCACGCAGTAGTAGAACCGACCCTCCCTCCCCTTGAGGTGCGAATATCAGGTTAGATTTAGGACCTGCTGTGGGCATTACTGTAGTCGCTCGTTTGTAGGGGGACCAGGAAGGAATTTTTCTCACCACCATATTGGCTTTGGTGAAGTGGGGTTTTTCACCTTCCTGACAGGGAGGACCTATTATAGTGAGGAGAAAAGTGGTTAGGCTATATGTCACAACTTATTTTGTAATATGGGGTGGATGTCCAGTGCAGGTACTTCATAGGGTAGCCATCCAGTGGCCAGATAAGTGGCCTGGTAATGGACTTGAAAAAGAGGTGCTGGTTAGTGGAATAGGGCGGGAAGTTTGGGGCTCCTATGATTGATACGGCAAGGAGCCACGTCCCCTTTTCTTATAGCCCACCTTAACCCTCCTATGAGGGGGAGAAGTGGATGGTAAGCTCCAAGCCAATGGTTCTCAACCTTTTTCCCATTGTGGGCTGCATCCAATGCTACCTGAATGGCTCTGAGGATGTCAATTAGGTCGCAGCTCTGTGCTGATTGGGCTGCAGGTTGAGAACCACTGGTCCAAGCCCTGGGTTGCTGGGGGATCTGGATGGGAAATGACAGGGGCTGGTGGAAGCCCTGGATAATTATTTGAGTGAACATGGGTTACTTCCACTGCATACTTTTATCTGCCGCATAGTCCCAGACATCTAATAGTAAAGTTGTGGCCTGTTTAAATCCATATTCAGTGTCTCCGATCATTCTTTCAGTTTTGCCAGACAATAGCTTTCCTCATTGTAATTCAGCAGTTCTGCGTTTAGCCACAGCCCAACAGTGCAGAAAAACCAGCAAAAGTGAGAACCAAATAAACTCTTTCAAACCTCAAAAGAGATTCAGTTTGAGTTTTGGGGAAAACTTTGGGTGAATGCTTTATCTGAACCATTCTGCTTATCTCTAACCTGGATGCATGCTTACTGGCATCAGACTAAACCTCCAGACTTATCACTAATACTACACTTGGTTCAACCTCTGTATTTACTTTTGAAGAAACTCAGATTGGATTTTTAGCTCCAAGATTAATTTTTGCTGATAATTGGTGACAAGTGGTTTATGTGGGGGCAAGTTTTGTCCTGTCTTTGTCATCCCTGGTGAGTAGATATGTTGAACATATCTTGAATACGTTTCAATCCTATGTTTGAAAAATTACTTAAATTTTCTTTTTCTTTTAAAAATATTGTTTAATATTCCCCACTGATAAATGAACTGGAAAGTAGTTCATTATTAATCTTCAGAAACATGCAAAAATTGAAACTCTGAATTGGAAACTTCTAGTTTTGAAGACAACTTTTAGGAATGTGTCTGTTTTCTCTCAAAAACTGGCCCATTTCACGGGGAAAGAAGTCCATTTTAAAGAAAAAAACTTCATGAAAAATAGCAAACTTTTTGCAGAATGTGTCGCTTTTCATGGTCATAATGAAAAGCAACCCTCCTTTCCAAAATTAGAAGTATTCAGATCTTTTGTTGTGAATTGTTCATACACTTCTACATCAAAACAGTATTGTTCTGGCATACTGGTAGCAACCTCATGACATGGGAGGATCAAGGGACAAGGGATTGACAATCAGAATCCCTGAGTTTAGGGTATTTCTATAGATTTATCAGGCTGTGTTCTTAAGTTTTCCTGCATTCATCATAGTAGAAGTGATCATTCTAGCCATTTCCATGTACATCTTTTTTTGTATATGAAACAATACATTGTTACCACCTTAAAGGAGCCCGGCAGAAAACTATTTGTACCCAGAAAAGCAAAGGCAGAAGCGAAGGAATGAGCTTAATTTTCCATTACCTCAATGACGTATTAACTATCAAGGTTTAGTTGTGTCCGTTTAAATGTTGACATAATTAAGGAAAGACCATCTAAAAAGTAAACACTCTGCTGAGTTAGTGAAGTTTTTAATGTAAATCTTGGGCCAAATTCAATCCAAGTGTAACTCTCTCTGTCAGCTGAGTTTGCACCCAGGCTGAGTTTCAGCTATTGTCTTTATATTCAGTTGTACCTTCATTTTGACCAGGCTTCCACACATGCCTATTAATTGCCTTTGAAAGACATTTCAGCAATAGGACCCTACAGACAACTATATACAAGAAACCCACAGATCGCCACACCTACCTTCTCAGATCCAGTAACCACTGCAAATACACCAACAAATCTGTTATCTACAGCCAGGCACTCAGATTCCACAGAATATGTTCCAAGGAAAAAGTCCAGGATACACACCTTAACACACTTAAAACTGCCTTCACCAATCAAGGACACTCCCACAGAGAATTAGATTGCATCATGGAACAGGCCACCCAAATACCTGCTCCAATACAGAAATAAAATCCCCTTTGATTGCTCACCCCTAGTTGTCACCTACCACTCCATATCATTAAACAATTACAACCCATGGGGACCACATCCTGAAATAAATCTTTACTGAATCCCCTCTTCTGGCCTTCAAACAACCCCCAACCTCTCCAAGCTCATCAGAAACAAGCTTCCATTGGACCGGGACACACCAACTCAAAGTGCACCAGACCCTTCCAGGACAAGAGATGCACAGCTATGATAATCTCCACAACTATGATAATCAATGCACCCTACAATACACCTTTCAAGATCCATGGGTCTTACACATGCCTATCACAACATCCAGTGCACTAAATGCTCCAATAACAACTGTGTAGGTGAAACTTGCACAGGAAAATGATAAAAGACAAAAACACTTTTCACAAAACAATCACTCTGTATGTTAATCTCTGTCCTTCTCCTCAGAGGAAATCTGCACAACACCAGAAGACAAGCCTAGGAGCTTAAATTCATAACTTTGCTAGAGACTGAAAATCATGGACTGAATAGAAACACTGGATTTATGACTTATTACAACAATCTATAACTCACTAACAACTCCCCACTGCAACTTATCTCCCCCCCCTTTACTTCCTATGACTGGAGGAGCGTTAATGGACCACTTCACCTTGAATGATCCCTTGAAATATATGTTAACTACTTATGCTAAACAATTTGTTCCACCTTGTTTTTAGCTATCACATTTTGAGTCTGGTTCCCAGACCTGAAGAAGTGCTCTGTGTAAGCTCGAAAACTTGTCTTTCTCACTAACAGAAGTTGGTCCAGTAAAAGGTATTACCTCACTCACCTTGTCTCTCTAATTTCCGAAGGATCTCATTTGCCAAGCTAATTATTTACACAACAAGCAATAATTGCTTCTACAAAAATAGGCAGAAGCAACTTCAAAAGACACGGTCTGGACTGTTAGAATATGAATCCATTATTTTGATTGAACCGTGTTCAAAGGCTGATTTTGATCATGAGTGGAGATGACTGGTTGTCTCTGGCTAGCTCCTAAGCCTCTGTCTAAATCACAAAATTGCCAGGCATTTTGGTGTGATTGGAAGGCTACTCAGTATAGGCTCAGAATTTAAATACCATGGGTGTTGCAGCTTAGTATTGTGGTGTACTGGCAGAGCTTTGTGTGTGTGTTGGATGGGATGGGGTGTTGGGAAAGGAGGTCTGGTCTACACACAGTTTTTGTACTGCTATAACTTTGTCAGTTAGGGATGTGATTTTTTTTTTACTGATATAGTTATACTAGTGCCTGTTACTGATATAGCTTATTTCCCTTCCCCTAAAGGTATAGATTATACTTGTATAAGCACTTTTATACTGAGGTAACTGCATCCACTTTGGGGGTGGATATACCACTTTTACAACTTTTATGTGGTGACAAGCCATTGGACAGTGCCTTCTTGAAATATGCTTAGCTTTAGACAAGACTATTAGTTCCTCATTTCGGAACACAAGAAAACCCTATAAAATAAACCCATCCACCTGTGAAGCGACCCTAAAGGAACTGTTTGAGTCTAGTGGTGAGTAAAGTGCAATTGATATCTTCCATGAAAAGTTTCCTTTGTATTTTTTTAAAAAAAGACTAAACTGAGTTAATGTGTTTTAAGAGTTGTGGGTTTTTGTTAAAGGCATGGACACAAAATGGCAAGAATAAAAGAATTTGAACTTAGGATTGTTCCTGGGTCTTTAAACTATACTCTTGCTCTCCCCAAGCTTCTTCTCCCCACAGTGTTATGAATTAAGGAGAGAGTGTCAGCTGTGCCTTTGGATTTCCTTGCTTTTGTCAGTTTGTGTCATAGCCTTATATTATTTAAATGTACTTTTTTATATTTAATATTCATATCCAGGTATTCAAGCTGTAATTTCTGTTAGTAAAAGTGACATTTCTTAAAGTTCATTATTTTTTCACACAGAAATCTCAGGCATTTAAAAAAACCCAGACTTTAAATAATAGAATGGCAGTGTCTTCAGGCTAACAGCCACCCCTATGATTTGTCATTTTAATACTTGAATAGTTGGGAGAGAGAAGTTTGATAATACCTGGGTCATTTAGCATGACTTCTTGGAAACTACAGCCGTCAAAATCACTGTGTCACAGTGGCTTCATAGGGACTTTAGCATCCAATGGAAACCCCGTGGACTTTTTTCCTTGACATTTTTGCCTGGCATTTTCAAGCCATAGTGCACTATACAAACCTCTGTCAAATTTATCCTCATTTTTGATGTCACAGAAATGTAAAGCACCGGCATTCACATAGTTAACTGACTTATCGATGGAATAGAACCACCAGAATGTGTCACACGTCTAGTATTTTGCGAATAAAATATGTGACTGACTCATGTAAGTTAGCTCACATGGATTGTAACTTTTGGGAGATGCCACAAAATAAATGTTTGTTATTAGTATTTTGCATCCTTGAGAGAGAAGGAGAAAAGTCAGATAATTTAAGAGGTAGAGGACAAATGCAAGAGGCCAGCACATTACTGAAAGAATACTGTGTAGAAATGCAGTACTTCCTGTATTGATCACTTTGTAGTACATTACAGTATAGTCCTTACCCACTTCCAGATACTTTTCTTTTTTCCGTTAAGGAATTTTACTGTTTTCCTATTAATTCATACTTTTTCCCTTCTTCGGGTAAACTTGAGCATTTGCACCTCTAGCTACTCGATTTACACCAGCAATGAGGATCAGCTATTCAGATTTGCACTTGTAGATTTTGTTTATTTTCTCTGTAACTTAGTGTTTGCTTGTTTTTAACAAGGACAGTTCATCCGTTATATGCAGGTCACGCAACTTTATTAAGAACATAAAACCTGCCGTTATAATGTGTGACTCAGTGTCTGAGCTCTTTTATGTTTTCCCTCTCAGAAAGCAGCTAACTATGTAAATAATCCCCTTAACCACTGATAAACCAATCTGAAGTGTTCAGAACATGATCGCTTGTGCACTAATTTAAAAACGTGATATAATCAAGAATATGTGCTGGTGAATCGCTGTGACATGTAATGCTGTGCTTTTCTATTCAAATATGAAATTAAATTTATCATCTCTTTCTTGGCAAGATTTAGAAGAAAATTATGGGTTGTTTCTCTTAAGGTATTGTAACTCCTTACCTTTGTTAAGTTCTTATGTCTCAGTTAGAGAAAATGACAGCCAGCGTGCATGTTGTAGTCTTGGATTCAATATAAAACAGCAACAAACTACTACTGAGTACTAGTGGAATAGGTCGTATCATCTAGCTAGGACCACTTTCCTTTCTGTGTATGTGAGTGTCAGTTCAGATAGTAACTTCCATACTATTAATTCTGTTCTCCACCCATTCACTTTGTTCTACTTTTCCAGCTCTTTGTCCAGGGAAGGAATTTACTTCCTTCACTGCTGTCCTGATGCGTGACAATATTTGCTCCATGCCTATCATCTCTCCTCCTGGCTTACTAACACTTTCTCCTTCTACTTCTTCCCCTCCCTGCTCCCAACTAACATTTCTGACATCTAGTTCCTAATGGAAACCACCTCCCTCTTGATCACATTTCTTTGTTCTGCTTCCTCCCTGGTTGTTCTCCACATTACTACCATTTTAAATAATTCCTTTACTCTCTGAAATCTGCTGCAAGCAACTCCCTTCTTGAAGAACCATGCTTGATTATAACACTCTAACCACTGCCCTGTTCCTTACCTCAGGACACAGCCTTCCTCCATCTCCCCAGTATCCTCTGTCAGGAAAATAGCATTGAATTGTTTTCAGTCTGAGGTTTGCTATGGCCAAATCACAGAAATGTGTCTTCTCCATGTAGTTAATGACCTTTCTGTTAGGAGGGAGGCTCCTTCTTATTCTCAGTGCAGCCTTCAGTACTATAGACTAATCCATTCTGCTGGACCCTAGTGCCTTTTGTTAAATGACTACTTGATTAATTTGTTCATTTCTATCATTATTTGAAAATATAAAGTACTATACAAATGCGAACTATAGTCCCTGTTGTGTTTTTTGTAATTCTTTAAGATAAATTGTCAGGTTAGCATCATATATGTCATTTTAAAGCAATCCCTTACACACCTTACAGACAGTGCCTTGATTATTTGAATAGAAACAGCTTTAAACATCTGCTTTACACCATTTATGACATATGTTTGATTTCCACTCTTGATTCAGCTTGTAGGATGAAAATAGTCCACTTTCATTTTTGTTTCAAGACTAGACAGTTTCTCTTCTTGGCTGTCATGCACTACCACAGTGCTACAATATTTGGGATTGTAAACATTAGAGCGGAATATTGAAATCCAAACAAAAACCCGCTTTCATTCATTTCTTCTGTGTTGGCGGTCGGATGCATATAGTGTGGCCACTTTACCTGCCTTTCTGGGCTTTTGCTATACTGAGTGGGCCACAAGATTGAACTATACAAACACTGGGTCAGCAGAGTCATCTAGCATCAGTACATCTTCAGAGAGGTCAGTGAGCTTCCAGTATCTAGAGCAGTTGGGACAGAAAGTCCTTCCTTAGATTCTAGGCTTCTGAGACACTGCAACTACGAGAATACTGAGGTATGGTCTTCAGTGTTTACAATGAATTAGTGAATGTGATATTTATTGATGAATCCATTATTTCATTAACTTTTTCACTCATCTTTATTAATGGTGATATGTTTGTTTCAGTCTCTCTTTTGCCTGTTTATTTTATTGGCCGCAAACATTTATTGGAATATCCTCTAAATCAAATATTTTACGCTTTCTTTAAAAGTTCTCTCTGGTAGGATATTCCCTGATGTTCAGTCACTGTACATCATTTCCCAAATCTATTATAAAGTTTCTTTAAAAACATGCACCTCATTTAAAATAGGCAAACCACTTGGCTCCTCCTAGTATAGGTTCCATTAACAAAGCATTAAAGTGTGTGCTTATGGCCTTTGCTGAATTGGAGTGATAGTTTGAAAGGAGAGAGGGATCCTGTACAGTTCTCACTTACTAACTCATGAATTTAGTTACTGGCATGAAGTGAACGGATGGTGACACACTGCGAGTTCAATATGGATATTATAAACAAGTGGTGCATCTGACTTTTCCAAGACAGAAACAATACAGTCTAGTGCTTAAAGCAGGGAATGGCATACAGGACTTTGGGGTTCTCTTCCCAGCTCTACCACTGAGTTAGTGTGTGACTTTGAACAAATCACTTAAACTTTGTGTTTCAGTTTATCCATCTATAAGATGGCATAATACCACCTTCCTCACAGTTGGGGAGTGTGAAGCTTAATCATCTAATGTGTCTAAAGTGCTTTGAGGTGTTTGGATGAAAGGTGCTATTAAAGTTCAATTATTATTTACTGTTTGCAGTATTTTTTTCACAGTGGTATACTCCACCCAGAACCAGAAAATGTGAAGAAATTTAAAAATTAATGAAAAGACTGAAACATTAGCTAAGAAATAAGGGGCCACAATTCTACTGATGTTAAGAATTGCAATCTCTTACTTCAAGGCTGAATGTGTCACCCCCACTTCTGATTTTCCTGTCTTAAACCATTCGGTGTCTTTTTAAGAAAAAGCATTTTTATGTTTAGTTGCCTTTAAAAAAATCTTTTATGAAATGTTATTGAGAACAACTATTATTTAGCCATGAGCCATTCCTGTCTCACAGGTAAATATGTATTTAAGATAATTATCACGTATTTAGTGAATTATATATTTAGGCATTTTAATGGGATATTATTTTGCTGATCAAATATGTATTTTGGCAAGCATAATATATGTATATATTTTGTTTTGCATCTAGTTTTCCCATGTTCTTTAATAGCATATTTGGAACCTAATTTGCTGTGTCCCAAGGAGATGGGTTACTCTATTGTATACTTCCTGATGGGCCATTATGACTTCTAGAAGCGGTTGTGGTTTCTTCTGTTAATCCTTCTCTTACGCAAGAGCATCACATTCACATACTGCAAAGCCTTCTCAAAAAGATGGTTGAAAAAAATGAACTATACATTTACTTAAAATCACATTTCTAAGTGAAATATTTTACATTTTGTTCTCCCCACAGCTCCCAGTAATTCCTAAGGAGGCCATTTGGGAAGGCAGCTATTTTTTCTAATCTTCTAAAGTGGCAAGGAGTGCCAAAAACATGACTCCTTGCATTGATGTCAGTGCTAATTGCATGGGCAAATCCTTACACACACAGTTCTAAAAATGTTGTGTTAATTAATGTCCTACAGTATTGTAGTGTGAAAAACAGCAAAGCTATTTTTGAGTTTCAGGAGTACAAAAAACGTGAGGAATGAATATTAAATTATGTTAAAGCTTTAGACAAAACATGGTCAAATACTATAGCTGGCTCCTGAGACTAGATGCGCCAATGTGATTTTCAGCTGGAGTAGTGTGAAAAATTTCATAATGCTGGTTAAAGTGTGTGGGGAGAATTCTTGGTTTTTTGAAATTTTATTTGTTAGCTCCGAAAATTGCTTTTTCATGTAAGGTGATACATTGTGTGATATTCAGAATGAATACAATTCTAAAAATTCCATATTTTTGAGACTTCATGAATATCTAAAAGATATGCTTTAGAAAGTATTCTGGGAAGTTATATGGCCTGTGTTATACAGGAAGTCCAACTAGATAATTACAGTAGTCCCGTTTGTCCTTGGAATCTGTGACTCAGAGGCTCAGGACTGTTTTTTTTTTTTTTGGGGGGGGGGGGGGGGGGGTTGTTAACCTTGCCTTGCCTACTTGCAGTCGCCTGTCTAGGATTTCCTTAAACCAGATTATTCTATACTGAGGAGATGCTTTGTTTCCCTGTTCGATTCTCTGTGTGGTGCACTTATGCGTAAAAGCAGGAAAGGAATGCGTTTCTGGCCTCTCTTGCATCTGGCTTAAGGTGAACAAAACACTGTCTGAGGTCTCTTATTCTTATTTAGTAGTGAAATAGGAACCATTATGAAATCAGTACTACCAGCCTCCGATTTAACACTTGGGACAAATTTGTGTATAGATTCTTTAGATGATCTATAATCCAAACTAAATACCCAGAATAATATTTAAAAAATTCCTAACTGACAAGATCAGCACTTCAAATTGTCTCCCTAAAAGACAAAGAAGTGTCAGAACAGGAAGAAGCCCCCAGAACACCTCCTGAATGAAATATATGTACAAAGAAGTGTTTGGCTCTCTTTGCAACCTTTAAAGTAACTGAGGTCCCTGTGAAAATGAGCTGAACTGAAAATGTGGATGCGTCTCACAAGTAAGGGATGACAGGTAGGATTGATAGATTTTCTGTTATCTGAAGTGAAGACTTGCTAAATAGCTCATGATGCTTCTAAAGCAATCAAGTCTCCAATAGCTTGATAGATCTAGAACTCCATCCTCCCTTTTCATGTCTAGTTCCCAGGTAAGCTGAAAACTGTACGCATTTCCAAGTCACTTTACAAGAGAAATCTATAAAAGTGATCAGCACTTACTAGGTACATCTTTGAGTTGGGAGGTGTGATTCCCAGCTTGTGTAGATGTACCCATGCAAGGTCTGCTCGATCTAGTGCACTAAAAATAGCTGTATGGCCAGGATAGCCTGGACAGTGGCAGGGGGTCTGGGCAGGTATATACTCAGGCAGCTAGTCTGATCCACCACCTGTGCTATCCCAGCTATACTGCTACTTATAGTTCCCTAACTTGAGCAGAGTTAGTGCAGGGTATGTCTATGCAAGCTGGGAATCAAACCTCCTAGCTCCTCAAATAGTGAGGAGCCCACCTAGGCACTTGTAAGTGATAATTAATGTAAGTGCACTGACAATGAAAGATGATAATGAAATTGGCTGGAGTCAGAGCAGTCATGTACGATTGTGGTCAGTGAATGAAATCAATTGCTTACCCCTAACTTGGACCATAATCTCCCATTTATTCAGAACTGGCATGAAAAGACTGAGGGAAGCTAACCAGAATGATCAGTCCTATTCTAACCACAGCATCAGGTTAGAAACAGGTTTGTTCAGCAGAGGTGGCTCTCATAAGCAACATCACCCAGATATTTTAAGAAAAAGCTTACTACTGTGCATGGGGTGACCCAAGAAAGAGGTCAGAAAAGGTAATCATGGGAAAGGGGCTGTCCCCAAACACTTGCTGTCTGCCTTTGAGGAAAGAGACTCTGAAGATTCCCTACTTCAGTTACCAAATATTGCTGCACGTTGTATTGGCTGCTCTGACCTACCACTATGTTCATGGTAAAGTGGAACTTGAAGTACAGTACTGTGCATTTAAGAATAAAGCACAAGAGGTATTGTAGTCATTTGATCAGTGCCCAAGACAAACAACTGACATGTAACCCAGAGCTCCTTCTGTGAATGAGCAAGTGCTATATTAAATGAAATATAGACCTTTCCATTATAGTTATCAATATGTGCATAGGATTCGCTTACTATTATTAGTGTTACTTATTATGTGTATTATGATAGATTGGAGCCCATTGTGCTAAGAGCTAAATACACAGAAAACAATACTTTTCCAGTGAACTTACAATCTAAGACAGGGACTACAGGTGGATGTAACAAACGAAGGGAGAATGGGGGAAAAAACAATAACACAAACACAATGTTGCATGGCTAAGCGCACTGTTTGTAGGGAGCAGGTTTTTCGAAGAGAGAACTAAACTTGGCAGGGTTAGTAGTCCTCGTCAACCACCTGTCTAGCTATTTAAGGTTAAAACTCAGCAAAAAAACCTGATGCCAGTAAGTGACCCATGGGGACCTGCACATCAGGGATCAATGTCAAATTGGTAGGGACTTTAAATCAAGGACCAAAAAAGACAAGGCAACCAGATTTAAATTTCTACTGATGGAGGCAGCTCGGTATCCACCTTCTGTCTTCTTGCTCAGAACAGCTGCTGAGCACATCTGGAATCCCAGCACTAGTCTCCTTCCCTGATTCTGAAAAAGAAACATTACAAGTTGTCCTGGAAGGGCTCAGCCTCTGGGAGAGAGAGATCCCTGGCACCAGAGTCCAGTGGACAAAGGAAGTAGAGTGCACTCAAAGTCGATGTGCTCCTTGAGGCAGTCATCTGCTTAAGTGTGACCAATGACTCCAGTACCAGCACAGGCACCATCGAGCTTAGCGCTGCCATCTGTGTTGTTCCACCAGCAAGAGGCTATCCCGGTGTCATCAACTCTGGAAGCTTATACTGTGGTGAGGGACTTATTGAGTCTAACTGGTACTGGTTTTGCCAGCAGTACAGGAGTCCTTTCGCCCGATATCTATGACTGCAGATCAAGCACTGCTGACCAGTATGACTCAGCATTTTGTACTGTGAGCACCTCTGGATATCCAAGGGCCTCATCATTTGTTGTTGTCTAGAAGGAAGCTGTTGCTGATCTCTCTGGTGCCATCTTCTCCAGACTCTCAGCACCGATTGCTGGCATCAATAGGAACAGCACCCCTTGGTGAAAGGGAGCTGATTCATGTTTGGACTCAGAGGTTGGCTCATGTTTCACAGTCCTCGTACCTCACCATTCCCCTCTGAGAGCTTACCACCACTGGTACCCACTGGAGGGCCTGTCTTAGGCAGCCAGTAGGAATCCAGGGCCTGGAAACAATTGGGCTCCAGAGCCTCACCATGGCTGTTTTGGAACCCTTGGGGGTTTCTGCCAGCCTTCAGGTTGTCTCTTTGCCCTCCCCACTCGGCTTCATCAAGTAGATGTCAAGACCCACGTCATAAAGTACAGCCAGAGGCCATGCCCATTACTAGGCGCGGTACCGAATAGGAGGACATTGCTCTGGTAAATCTTCCCTTGGAAGTGCCCCTTGAAAGCTCTACCACAGCTGATTTTGGCTTCATCCTCTGATGAGGAAGTGATGTCAGAAGATTCCTCACCCCACCTGAACTTGAGAGGACCTAGGAAGAATGTTTTTTTTCCTGGCTGGTCCATGTTGTAATAATACAGGGATGCTCTCAAACAAAGCTCACTCTTCTTTAATATACTGCTGAGTTCCAGCATGATTATTTCAGTAAAGATGGAGGAATTCTTAGTGAACGGCTGAAAAATAGGAATATATGGTGGCCAAGTTATGAAGGACATAAATAGATGAAACCTCAGGAAGTTCCATACTTCAGTCTCTGTAAATATCCAGAAGTACAAATTCTTAAGTAAGCCTCTTGGATTTGAAAACTTGGACTGAAAATCTTATAAGAGCAAGTGTTCTTCTGGGGTTTTTTGCTTCTTTCAGTGCACAGCTCAGTCACAAATACAGTGGGAACAGCTTGTAGAATAATACATAGGCACTTGCTTCATGATGCCAGCCAGGAAAACATATAGGTATATAAAACATGGTATGAAGAGAATAAAATCAAACCAAAATTGTATATAATTTTCAGTTTCCAAACATTTTGTGACAAAAGAAGTTTCACAAGTAAGGGTACAGGTGAGGAGTAATTTGAAATAAACTGGCAAAAAAAATTCATGATTTTTCATGAAACCTTTATCAAAGGCAGTTTTGCCCATTTTTTGTTGCAACAGGTATTTCTGGTACTGTATTTGTAAAGCTGCATTCGGGGATATCTTCAGAGCAGCAGAAGGTACACAGAGAATTTCACAAAACGGGGAAAAAACTTTAAAAACGTATTTCTCTGCATTATGCCATCTCTTTCCCCCTTTCCCCCAGCTCTCTCTCTCTCTCTCCCCCTCCCCACCAGCTTGGCTAATGGGTAACTCAATTTTGCTTTACAGTAACCCTTAAACAACTGCTGTTTAGCCCATGTTGCAGAGAGTAAGTTGCAGATTCAGAAAGAGATATCTACCTAATTATGTTGTTTATGCAGTCCAGATAATGCCAAACAGGTTTTATATTTACTTACTTAGATTTATTCTCATGCTATGTGTACAATGGTATTTTTTTATCTACAATTGACACCACAGGGACACCATCACAATGTGTGTCTGTGAACAACACTGTCTAAACATCTTAAATGTTTCTAATATAAATATGGAAGAACTCCATGTACCAATTATCAAAATAACATGAACGTTTTTCTGATTTTAACTACATTCAAATGATAGGTTTTCCTGCACTTAGATAAACAATTAAACTAATTCGAATGCCATAAAAATATTTGCGTGTAATAAGAGCATCTGGAAACCTTGCCAGTTTACAGAGATCAGAAGAAAACTGTCTGGGGGAAAAAACCCCACACAAACACATGTGCGCACGTAAATCTTGCACTGGATTTGGATCCTAAGAAACAAACCTATTGGAAATTTTTGGCTTGAAACTTATTAAAGGATGAAAATCTGGACAGGGAATTAGAGAATAGATGGGAAAAAATAAATTGAGAGACACTTTAAAAATAGTGGAGAGTAGAAAATACTAGTGAAGGGCTGACAATTTCACGATTGTTATTTCTTGATTATTTGCATTGCCATATTGCAACAGTTGTGCTAAGCACTGTATAAACATAAGAAACACTCCTGCTTTCCCCAAAGAACTTATATATTAAATAGTCAAGCCTAACATTGGGTAGAACGGGAAACAGAAGCATAGAGAGGTGAAGAGACTTGCCAAGGGTCATACAACAAGTCAGAGGCAGAGCTAGGAACAGAACCGCGGTAGTCTAAGGGTATGTCTACACTACCAGCCAGATCTGGTCTAGACGCAATAAATCGATCCCCGAGCGCTTTCCCATTGACTCCTGTACTCCATCGCCGTGAGAGGCATAGGCGGAGTCGACGGGGGAGCAGCAGCAGTCGACTCACTGCAGTGAAGACACTGCGGTGAGTAGGTCTAAGTATGTCGACTTCAGCTACGTTATTCCCCCCCCACCCCCTCCCAGTGTAGACCAGGCCTTAGTCCTAGTTTGGTGCCCTGTCCATTAGATCATGGTGCTTGAGGTACAATCCTTTCGCAGGCAGAATTCCCATAATCTTTTTTATGCAGGGATTGAGGACTAGGCCTTGGATAATTTCCACATTTAAAAGGACACCACAGGAAAATAAACATAATTTAATGCAAAAGGGAAGCTGACATCTTCCTTATTTATATTAGGTAGTGACATTACTCCTTGTTCTATATGGCAACTAGAACTCACTGTGCAAGAGAGAGGAGAGTATTTCCCACAAGGGAGAGGCTGGGTAGAATAGATAAGTTGGTGTGCACATGTTTTTCCTCTTTATAAAAAACAAAAAATGAGCAAATTTATTGGTGAGGAAACAAAATAAATGAATGATCCGAAGTGTGAGGTAAATCCCTGTGAAGAGTCATTGTATGCATAGAATAGGCACCTCCCAGGAATCAGTCTTCCCACATATCTGACATTGTCTCAGGCCCTCATCCTTAACATACTTAACTTTGTGCATTATAAGTAGTCCCATTGTCTTTGGTGGGACTACTCTGTGTGCTAAATTAAGCACAGGCATACGTCTTTGCAGTTCTGGGGCCTTAACTTGTATGACTTAGCTGATTCAGGTAGCTGAGGCAAAAAATAGTTATACAGTATGATCTCAAGCTATTTTCGATTCAGACTAAGGCACGGTGATGGGGTGTGCACTCCACACTCACACTGAAAGGGTTAATGTAGGCTGGACGGGCCAATTAACCTATTAGGCTGCAAACTGGGGGACATTTAGGTAGAGAAAAGCCCTAATTAAGGGAAGTTCCCTTGTGCAGGAGCAGGAGGGGCTTTAATAAAACCAGGGAATTGGTGGTAGAAAAGAGGTTGCAGGGAGAGGGGCTGCAGTCACTCTCCCTGAAATAAGAGAGAGGAAGGGATTTGGACCCAAGAAGATTTGTCTAGCAGACCCAAGAGATGGGGTTCTGCTAGAAGGGTGGAGAATGTGAGCCTGGGATAGGCAAGATAGGAAGTAGTCTAGGGGAGTGGCAGGAAGGTTTGTGCTACTGCAGACTTTAGCTGCTGGAGAAAGGATTTCATGAGATGGTAGGGAAGACTTAGATAGTACCCCAAAAAGGGAGGGCGACTGTGCCTTGGCCAGAGGGCTAAGCCACAAAGACGAGGTGTTGTAGCTCCAGAGGAGCAAGAGAAGGGCCACAGAGTGAGATAAGGGGCAAGCAATTGCGAGAAGATGGTGCCAGGCTGATAGAGAAAATCCCCAGGCACAGACAGGAGGAGGTGCTCCAGTAGTGAGAGGCAAAGTACTTAGTTTATGTATCTGGTCATCTGAGTCATTATACTGTCCCAATATGTACTCATTCTCATGTAAAACCTGTGACTCTTTGGAATGAAGTAGCGACGGTTCACGAAGTTCTGATATGAAAATGAAGTGGATTTTTTTTTCAAGGTATCGCAGTTACATACAATGCTCCATCACTATAAGGACATAATGCCATCCTTGCATATAAAGAATTATGATGTAAAGTATGAACCACATAGAGCATTGACAACAGAAACAAGAGCCCCACAATGGCATAACTATAATGGTACAAGTGGTGGTGCCATTGTGCCTGGTCCTACAAAGTTTTGGGGGCTCAGCCAGGTATGATTTCGATTGAAACCCAGGAGTCCAGAGAGACAAGGTGTGTGCGCGCACGTGTGTGTGTGTGTGTGTGTGTACCCACCATCCCTTGTGTGGGCATGTAAGAGAATCGCACCCCGACTGGTACAGTGGATGGGACCCAGGCATCAGGGAGCCTGTATGCCCACTGCATGGAGATGTAACTAGATTGTATATATGGATTACCCCCATGGATGGAAACCAGATGCCTGGCAATTGGGGTGGGTGAGAGACTGTGTGTGCTGCTGTTGCAGTGGGCTGCTAGCCCTGGAGGGCTCTCGGAACTATCTGCACACGAGTATGCCTTCATGCCTCTGCCAGCCCAGCAGAAGTTAAGCTGTGCTATGACAGAGAAGAGTCGCCAGGGGAGCGTGGGCCTTGCTGGTCCCCCGGGGCAGGAGTGTGGCTGGAATGGGGGGCCCCTTTGGGTGGGGTGACCCCAGGCGTGACTAACTGGAAAGGTGCATGGAGGTGCAGGGGGTGAAGTAGAGATGGGAGATACATGCGCCTCATCCCAAGATGGAGTGCAAGATATAAGCATTGGATGCTTTGAATGGGGGGAAGCCAGATTGGAGCAGAACTGGGATGCTGGATTGGTGCTGTTGAGGGGGGCTAGAACATAGCTCAAGGGGTCTAAATCAGAGCTGGGGTAGGGTTACCATACATCCGTATTTTCCCGGATATGTCCGGCTTTTTAGTTCTTAAATCGCCATCCAGGAGGAATTTTTAAATATCTAAAAATAGAAGCAGAGGTGTTCTCTGCGTGCTGGACCGGCTCCCTCCTGCCCAATCACAGGTGCGGGGGCGGGGCTTGCAGGCGCTGGCAGCGGGCAGAGAGCTCTCCGACCTCCCTCCCCCTGACCCTAGGAGCCAGAGGGACCTGTCGGATTCTTCCCGGGAGCTGCCCCAGGTAAGCACCACCGGGACTCCCCATCTCACCCCCCGCAGGTCCCTCTGGCTCTTAGGGTCGGGTTGGGGAGCAGGGCGGGGGTGGAGGGCTCTCTGCGTGCTGCCAGTGCCTGCAAGCCCCACTCTGCAGCTCCGGCAGCTCCCATTGGCGCTTTTCCTGGCCAATGGGAGCCACGGAGCTCGCGCTTATGGCGGGCGCAGCCCGTGGAGACCCCTCGGCTGCCCCTGATCCTAGGAACCAGAGGGACCTGCGGCAGGAGGGGTGAGTAGGAGAGCAGGGTGGGGTGAAGAAGCAAGCAGTGAGCAGTGGAGGTTGAGTACGTGAGGAATGAGTAGGTGAGTGGAGGTGTGTGTGTGAAAAGGCTCGTGGCGGGCAGTGGGGGTTGAAGAGGCGAGGGAGCCAGCAGTGGGTGAGGGGTGCGGAGGCAAGAAGCGGCGAGCCAGAGGCAGGCGGGGGTTCTCGGGGCGGGCATGGGGGTTTCTGGCAGGGAGTGAGGAGATGAGTGGCAGGTGGGAGGAGGCAAGCAGTGGGTGGGGGACTGAGGAGGGACGCAGCAAGCCAGCGGCGGGCCAGGGGGTGAGGAGGGATGGGGTGGCGGAGCAGAGTGGGGAGGGGGCGGGACCTGGGGCAGAGTGGGGGCAGAGTGGGGGAGGAGCGGAGGTGGACTGTGGGTGGGGCCGACACCCCCCCGTGGACTGTCTTCTTTTTTTGAATGTTCAAATATGCTAACCCTAAGCTGGGGGAATGGAGGGAGTTGAGGAAGGTTGGAGCGGAATCATGGTGGGGTGGATCAGGGAAGTGGGGGGCAGCAGGGAGCTAAAAGGGCCTGGAGGGATGATAGGATTGGGTCTGGGTGAAGTGAGGCCTGCACTGAAGGAACCTGGAGGGGGGTTGAGGGAGAGCTGTGGGGAGTGGATCAAAACTAGAGGGAAGTGAGGAGGGATGGTGGGGAGAGCTGGGAGTTCTGTAGGGGACTGTGAGGGAACTGGAGGGATGCCTAGGCAAAAGCTTGGGGATGGGAAGGCTGGATTGGGGTTGGTGGTAGCTAGGCAGGAACTTGGTGTCTGGAGCAGCTGAGGAGGGGGTTGATTGGTGCTGTGTGTGGTAGGGCTGGATTGGGGATAGTGCACTAAAAATAGCAGTGTGGATGTTGTGGCTCTGGTGGAGAGTTGGGCTAGCCGCCCAAGCTCAGCCCCAGTGGGTTGGGTGGATTTGAAAGCCTCACCTGCAAAGTCCACACTGGTATTTTTCCTTCACTATCTCGAGTCAAGCTAGCACAAGTCTGTCTACCCAGGCTGGCTCCCAGCTGCAGTGCAGACATACCCTGGTGGATGTTTTAATGGCATGTCACTGGAAAATCTCATGAAATTTAGGTTTATTTTCTCCATAGAGGTGACTGGAACAAAACATATTGTAAGATTATACAATTATGTATATAATTGTTATGTATATAATTATGTATATAATTAAACAATCTCTGTTTGAACTACAAAACTTGTGTAACTTTGGTAATATTTTATCTTGCAGTTTCCCAGTAAAATTAGTCAGAAAGCTACTAAAAATGGAAAATGTAGATGTGAAGTCAGTGCTTTGATAGCTGTGGGTTACAAGTATAATACAGATGCTGACTTACATTGCACAAATTGGTTATATTGTTTTCATATCTATAACTGTTTTTTAAAAGGAATTCCATTTTTTCCCCCTGGTGTACTGTCACCTGTAGGTATCTGCCTGGTAGAATTTAAAAAGTATTTATTATTCTCTTTTCTAGCTTTGTCCAGATGTTTAGCTACAGGGTAGTGTTACTGCATAGATTAGTGCAGCTGGTTAGGAGATACTGTGCTAAATATGTAGAGCATCTGTGGTTTGTCTAGGGAGGTTGAATTTCAATTAATTAAATGTCCACCTAACTTACAAAGATCTTTTGCATTTCAGTTAAGCTGACGTGCAGAGCAGACATAATGTTTATTCTTGCCTTTTAAAATTATGAAGCAGATCAGCTGGTGTAAATTGGTATCGCTCTGTTGACTTCAGTAGAGCGATGCCAGTTTACACCAACTGAGGATCTGGTCCAACAGTAACAAAATCACTTTTTTTCTATAGCCCCAAACTGTTGTGTATGTGCTATAGAAAAAGAACAAGAATAAAGGATTTGTTTCACTTAAAAAAACCCTCATTAGGCTATTTAAATTTTATGTCCTTTTTTCCCCACAAGTATTGCTATAAAATATATTATTGCTTTTCTAAGAGATTACCGTAAAATTAACAAACTCTAAGCTCTCAAAGAAAATTAGTTGAAGGGTTTGTAGTTGACTGCATGTGGGATTGGTTTTGGCTTTTATTTATAAAAATATAAAGAGAGATTTGAGAGTAATCATTCCAACAACATTATACCAACCCCAAATTAATCAGACTTGCAACTACAGCGTACACTCCTTATGATTACGTGTGTGATGTTTAGATGAATTCCCTACCTTAATATTCTGTTAGAAGGTCTTTTGTCATTATTCAGACATTTGGAAAATGGATTTTCTGAAAAAATATTTGAATTCTGAATGCTTGCAAAACTTCCCTAGAACATCTGGAACAAATTACAGATCCTGGTTAATAAATTGTATGTAATAAATTAGGTAACTTGAAAAGTATAAAACTAAGACTCAACTTTCTGTGGTAAGCCGCAAATTATTTTATGTATAATGATTTTCGTAACATCAGTGGTGTACGTGTCAGATACCTACCTGATACATGGGACCAACAGACTGATTAATTCTGGCTTTAAAACACATGTGCCCATGCCAATGCTGGATTAAGCATGGTTGATCATCTAAATGTGTGAAAACTCATTAAAAGAGACTCCCTCAGAAAGCTTCTTTATCCATCTATTTTAACACTGGGGCAATTCTCTATCATTAGACAAAATCATAAGGTGTGACAGGTACTTAAAACTCAGGGAAGGGTTTGCCTCAATTCCCTCGACACTTTGAAGTTATCAAGACAACTAAACTTGCCCTTTAAGTCATAAGAGAAACTTCCACATGAATTCATAAAAGGATGAACCAGTTCTCAAAATCTTTACATACTCAAGTCTCCTTGTCTTCACTCATTCGCATTGGATATAGCTAGCTACTAGGTTTACATGTTCCATAAATGTGGGTAAGCCCCTTACCCAATCCCCTCAAAAGGATAACCAGCCCTTTTTAGGTTCCTTTAAATAGGTAACAATACCTGGCTTTTACAAACAGGAGAAATTAAACTTTGTAGCATTTTGCTATTTGAATGACCTACTCAGTGGAATTACAGCAGCAAACTAATCCTTTAGGAGAGATGGCTCTATCAATCTTTGGATTTTTCTAGTGTGGAAGCTACTCAATTGCATCTCAGAAATCAGGGAGGTAATTACTCATGCAGACAGCACAAAATGAAAGAAAAAAATGCAAGTTCTGCTGAGTATCCCTTTTAGAACAAGCAGTGGAACAAGGAAAACAGCCTCTATAATCAGTCAAATTCTTCCACTAATTTTTCAGGTGTTGAAGGCTATAGTGAGGATACATGCTATGAAAGTTAACAAAGCGAAGTGGCTTTAATAGAGGATTTTTCAAGAGAAAAATGTCTCTGATTAAGCAAACATACTATTTTTGATGTAGTTGTCTAAGTTATTACTTCATTGTTTTAAATAAACTAGTTCTAGGATAAAAACATTTAGAGCTCTCTTCCCAGGCATTTTGCTAAGGTGACTACATTTTAATTATTTAAGGTAATATGTACCATATTAAGGACTGATCCTATGTGATGCTGAGTGTCCTCAACTCTCTTGTGAGTTCAATAGAGTTGAAGGCACTCACAACCCTAGAAGAGCACTCAGCCCTTATAACCAATGAGATCTGAATTTTGAGGAATTTGTTTTTCATTCCCAAGGTATAAAGTACAAAGCTACTGGGAACAAAGTAGAAAAGAGTATTAATATAGAAATGTGCTTATTGAAAGATACTGGTAAGAACCTAGTAATTAAATAAATCTTAGATTACTTCCGAATGCTTTTAAAATCTAGAATTTAAGGCCAGACTCTGATACCTTTACTTGGGCAGAATGTACTTTCTCACTTCTGAGTGGTCCCATTGAAGTAAATGGAATTAAGCTTGATAAATTTATGGAGGGGAGGGTATGAAGGGATAGTCTAATTTTGGCAATTAATTGATCTTTGACTTTTAGCGGTAAATATGCCCAATGGATAGATCCCAGTCTTCTGGAATTAAGGAATGCCACCTTGATGAAGGACCCTGCAGGATAACCAAGGGATGCTATTCCTGACACAGATATTAGGTTACAGTGGGATATCCAAGAGTTCAAATAATGAAGAGATATATGCATGTTCTACTCAATGATGAGAAGACCAGTTTAAAAAACAACATTAGAGTAGAGTAAACCATTTGTCACTCAAATTGGATGAAGGCAGGATACACCATAATGCTCTGTTATCTAAAGGCCAAATTTAGACCTGATGGTAATATTGTGAATTCTGACGCCATGTCTGCATTTGGCCCCTATACACTGGCCAGTTAACTCCACCTCTGTTTACAGGCTCAGATATACCTATTGCTAGAACATTTCAACCCAACATCTGATTTTTATGCAAAGAAATTTTATACAGTGTTTTCTGTTTCCTCCTCTTATCAGTTTACATTATACATGGATATCATTTCAGTGCATAACCCTCACATGGCAATTTTAGTGCAGTTGGGATACAACAATAGTCTCGATACTTCTGTTAAACATTAATCCTTATAATGTACTGAAAAATATCCATGGCAGTGTTTTAAAAATGAACCCTGAAATGATGTATTTCAGATCTCATAGTTAGAAGATTAGTCTGCTGAGCATCAGTCCTCTCTGGCTATTTTTTCTGCCTCTCGGAAAATGTCCACCTCTTATTTATCCATAAACATTGTGGTATCTGTTGAAGGAGAGAGACAGAAAAAATATGTATGGTCTCCAAAGTGAACTCTCAGTGCAGCAAGATAGAGCAACAAAAAAATCCAGCCCCATCAATTTCATTCTTGTTTTAACAGACACAAATGCCTTTTGATGCTAAAGTAAAGCAGGGCTGTAATCTAGATAGAATAATATTCTTCAGGCTCAAAAGCTGAAATCATACAAACAGAAAACAATTTAGGACTTGCATATTGCACAAAGAATGTCACACTGTGTACTATACACAGTAATGTCTGATTGGCCCTCTCAGGAATACAACTTCCTGATGTGACCTGTTACAAAATGAAATCAAAAGTATTTACACATGTCCCTTCATAGCCCAGTAGAAAACTACTATTTTTAGTTCTCTCAGATGTCCCTAACAATCTCGGGCTTGTTTTCAGGATTTTAAATATTTCACAGTTTCTCACTTAGTGTACCTCATTTATAGTTACTCCTGTTTATACCAGTTTAAGAACGCAATTTAACCAAACCTCCAAAATTTATGACTCTTCTTGTTGAAGTTGGTCTGCTTTTCCTAATAGTATGCAGTTCTTGATGGTCATCAATAAAGTTTTATTGCTGAAGTTAGCTGCAAGTACTCAGCACTTCTGAAAATCCAGTTAGAAGTGTATAGGAGTAGACTCTAATAAATCAGTAAAGTTCCTAAATTCTCCTACAAAATCTGGAATAGCTTGCTAAGTATGTTGAGATCCGTTTAGGAGGAAGGAAGATATTTTAGGTCGGAAAAGGACTATAAGGATTTCTAGGTGATCGGGTGTATTTGAAATTCATTGAGGTGAGAAAAAAAGGAACAAGAATAGTGGAATAAGGACATCATGGATTACAAACAGCTTTGTGTTTCTGGAACTTTATTGTGGCAAAATGGAAAAGAAACTAAAATGTAACTATAGATTAAGGAGAAAGGACTACAATTTAGATTTTGGGGGGGGGGGTGATGGTGAAGGGAATGATGTACAAAATAGTCTGGGGAAAGCTGGGGCATGCAGTTGTGTAAGAGTTTGGTGGTAGTTGGGAGGTTCTGGGGATGGGTGAGAAGTCAGTTGGGTTCCTTAAATTGAGAACATGCATACTGGCTGTGAGGTATAGGGCAAGAGATTGAGTTATAGGGTTAGGGAAGAAACAAAGTTCCACATGCATTTGGGCCAGTCGATATGTAAGGTGGTGGTCAGGAGTTTGTAAACAAAATGCATGTGGAATTGTAATGTAATTAAATTAATTATAAGAAGCATAGATTTTATTAATACCTTACAGTCACAATATATTAAATTACATTTGGTAAAAAATATAACATGCAATACATTTTATGTAACATTTCTGAAGACATACAGTAGCCATTTCACTTTATCAAATATTGCTCCTTCAAGGTGTGCAAAGAAGAAACGGCAAGCTGGCTTCTAAAGTAATGTTTAATTGAATAGGGACCATGACAGTGCATGAATATGTTAGTATGTAACCATCTCCATGTCCACTTTCACAATTTCTAAAAGGTTTAAAATATGCTCTTAAGGTAGGCCAGGTATCCTTAAACAATAATAAGAGATTAAGCATATACAAAAGGGACAGCATTACTGTATTGTGATGACCAACTCTAAACAGGAGACTTTTATTAATGCTAGCGTGGGCATGTCATCTGGTGCAAGTTTTCTTCAAAATTATATGAAGTCAAAAGTATATGAATTAAAAAGTCTTAGTATTAAAACAAAAAGGAAGACTCATGAGAAAGAAGAGGGTAGTAGGGCTATTTTCAACTGTGCCCCTTCCAGTTAGATAAGAAATCAAAGGGACATTTCTGAATAGATGTGAGGACCCAGAGGGTCTTTTACACACATTATGCCAGCTGCTAATACAGAGGTGAAAGTACATTCCGTATTTTAACAGATTCTTAGTTTAGCTAAGCACAGCAATGAAGCAATTAGCACAGCTTCACTGACTTACACCAGCTGAGGATCTGGTTGTGAAAGATTACAAAAATGTGTACAAACAAGTGCAACCACCTTTTTTGTTCAGATCTGTCATTTACACATGTAGTTAGGCTTGGGGACAATTTTACATTAGAGCAAGAATTCCTGGAGCCACATCATATGGTTAATGACTGATCATATGGTTAATGACTGATCAATCAGTCCATTTTATTTTCTAAGCAACATTAAGGAAACAATTACAGAAATATAACAATTCCCAATTTACCAGATCCCTGGGGAGATGTTACCTGAGTTACTGTCTCACTAATTCTGCCAGATTCTCAAATACGGGGTCTCAGTGTTATGTCTCTTACCTCAAAGATCCCCAACCAAGTTATCCTGTAGTTGACTCCTGCTGTTCTCCCCAAGAACTCACTCTTCCTATGCCCCCGGTCTAGTCTGGCTCCTCTCATGAGGGCTATGGTCTGCTCCAGCCTGTTGTTCATGGGTATCCCCAGTCTACTCTGTCTCTTCTTAGGAGAGAAAAAGATTTCCTAGCTCAGCTATTTGCAGTGGCTGCTTTACCAGAATGTTATGGCAAAAGTCCCCTTATGGTGGCCGCTATCTGCCTTCCATTTGCAGGACTCAATTATCAGCCTTTACTTCTTCAAAAGTTTGGCTTTGATAGATAGCAGCAGAAGAGACATGTTGAATATAGCAAATACAAGATACATACTGAAAGGGTCTTGTGCTTGGTGGATGGTAGTCTTACTTTCTGAAGACAAATGAGCGCTTGGTGGCATTATTGGCCATGGAGGCCTTATCATACCTGAGAAATGTATTATTCTCAACCTATAGTCATGCTGCTAATTCCTTAATTCTCTCAACCTAAGAAGGTTGGCCTGGACTGGGTTGGTAGTTGAATGGCAGACCTCCAAGCAAAACTTGGATGGTGCAAGAAGTGCTGCTTTTGTTTCAGTAACTGGTACTCTTCTCTCTGAATCCATGCTGCCCCAAGATGGTGCTATAATACACTGCCCTGATGGAGATGCTGTCTTTTGAATGACATGGAAAACTGAAGTCCAGACCATAAAACAAGCACTTTCCATAAGGATAGGGATATTAAAATCTATGGCAAAATTCTAACTCAAGCAAGTGCATTCCACCTACCTAAGCTGCTCCCGTGTTTTCAATTGGAGATGGCTTGCCTCTTCGCGTCCTGTCCTAAACTGTTACTGTGTGTAATGCAAAAGTTACCATCCTGCAGTTCCCCACATATTCCTTACCTAGCTCACAGGGTGTTTTAAGGCTTAATTATTCAATATTTGTGAAGCACTTTGAGATCTTCAGATGAAAGACACCATAGAAGTGCAAAGTATTATTTTTATTACCATTTTCTCAGAGAGAGCATGAGAGAGAGAAGCTTAATCTGATAACATTAAAAGCCTGGTGGGCTTGCCAAGCTTTAATATGATCTGCTAAACTCAATATTCGTGGGGTGTCTCTGAGTTCATGCAACTGTAGTTCCATGTAGATATAATTCATGTTCACTTCTTGTTATAGTTAAAACTCCTCTTACAATAATATTTCACCGTCAAGAGGTAGGGAGGGGAAAATATTTTCACTGACATTTTCAATTTCTTCTGATTTTTGTCTGTTCATTGCATCCTTGAAAGTATTCAGGCCGAGTGGAGTTTTTCTAAGGCTTGGCATAAGTACAAATTTTATTTTTAAAGCATCATAAAAAAAGCCCAAGCTGTAGTTAAACAAAACATTTGTCAAATTAGATGAGCATATTCCCCTCTCCAAGCACTGCTGTTGGAGAGCTGTAGTCTTGCTGTGTAAGTAATGCATACAGTATGTGAATACGTTAACAAAATAAACAGTTTTATTACATAAAATCTAAACAAATGCAAATAAGTTTACAGAATTCCTTGAGAAACCAGATTAACAAACAAGGATCAATGTTTAAAACCTAATGTTCTGTTAAGAAAGATCACCTCTTTAACACTCTTGTATTTAACACATATGTGCTTCAATATATTTGATTGGGACATTAATAAAACCTTATTGCTTATATTAGCATCCACTTGTATAAAACAATTAACAGGGAAGAGGAAGCCAGGCAGAGTACGTTCATTAATCATTGATACAAAACTAGAAAAATTTAAACAATTCTTGAAGATGATAATTTTCGTAAAACAGGAAAATCAGATGGAACATTCTTCTGATAATTAGCCCATATATATAAAAAAAGTAAGAGAAAAAATATACAGAGGCAATATACTTGTAGGGGATTCCTCCATCCCCAGTCACATTCAAATCGTGGTTATGCTCTGCGTATTGGTAAAAGATTCATGTCTTCATTATAATGATCTATAGTGTATTTAAGAGACTGGTCATGTTTAAAAGTGTTTGTTTATTTTTAAAGAACATTGCATATTTACTGTTTCAGAGTTTTTTAGATTGATCACAGATCACCATAGGAGGAAGAAAACATAGGGGAAAGCAAACAGCCCCAGTGCCTGAAGAAAAAGCTTTGATTTAGAAAAAGGATACTTGGCATGCAAGCAGTCCACTATGTGGTTCCTTTTGTGTTTTAAATAAATGCATCAGAAAAAATGTGCCACTTTTTCTCATTCTGATCAAGGTTGCACAATATGTCAAAGCTGAATCTATACCTTTTCTTTTCTGCTGGTAAATCTAATGTGCATTTTCTTAGCTAGACTCTCAGCAAATCTAATTGTCAGCATCTCCATCTCAGAAAACTGTATACAACACAGAAACCCCCCCCATAATTTTATGCTTTTTAATGTTACTCCTTTATTTCATTTTCAATTTTGCATTGTGTTCTAACATCCCAGTCTCCTCGTTCCTAGAACCAAACCAGTAAAAACACTTTTCTGCATTTGTTTTAAGCCGGCAAGCCCCACAATATTTATCAGTTTGGCTTTTGTTGAGTTCTGAATAGGCTTATGCTGATGACAGTGCTGTACACTAGCTGCCCATCATGGGTGTGTCTGATGCTTGCCCTCATCAAATTCAGTGGCAAAACTCACACTGAGTTCAGTGGAAGTAGAATTGGGCTTTTTGGGCCTGCTGCTTCTCTGCAGAGAGAGTGCATACATCTTTTATTTCTGCAGTTTCGATTGGATCAGGAGCTGAGAAGCTTAATGATGTTTGACTTGATGTGATTATACCTGGAACAGTTTAACACTGGGGTAAATCCATTGACACAGACTCACAGTCTTTTTAAGGCAGAAGGGATCATCATGACCATCTAATCCAGTGATTCTCAAACTTTTGTACTGGTGACCCCTTTCACATAGCAAGCCTCTGAGTGTGACCCCCTCCCCTTATAAATTAAAAACACGTTATGTATTTAACACCATTATAAATGCTGGAAGCAAAGCAGGGTTTGGGGTGGAGGCTGACAGCTTGCGACCCCCCCCATGTAATAACCTCACGACCCCCTGAGGGGTCCTGACCCCCAGTTTGAGAACCCCGATCTAGTCTGACTCCTGCACACTGCAGGCCACAGAACCTTACTCCCACTACTCCTGTAATAGACCCATAACCTCGGGTTAAATTACTAAAGTCCTCAAATCTTGAAATAAAGATTTCAAGTTACAGAAAATTCACCATTTACTCGAGTTCAAACCAGGAAGTGACCCATGCCCCATGCTGCAAAGGAAGGCAAAAAATCCCTTCCTGACCCCAAATATGGTGATCAGTGGACTCTGAGCATGTGGGCGAGACCCATGAGGCAGACACCTGGGAAAGAATTCACTGTAACAACTCAGAGCCCTTTCCCAACTAGTGACCCATCTCCTGCTGTTGGAGATATTTGCTACTAGCAGTCACAGATGGGTCACATTCCACTGTAGGCAATCTCATCATACTACCCCCACATAAATTTTTCAAGCCAAACTAATCTTGTTGATGGCCAGTTTATATCTATTTGTTCTTTTGCCAACATTGGCCCTTATCTTAGGGTTTGTCTACATTACCCGCTGGATCGATGGGCAGCAATTGATCCAGTGGGGATCAATTTATCGTGTCTAGTCTAGACGCGATAATTGACTGCCGAGCGCTCTCCCATGGACCCCGGAACTCCACCAGGGCAAGAGGCGCAGGCGGAGTCGACAGGAGAGGATCAGCCGTCGACTTACCGCAGTGAAGACACCGTGGTAGTAGATCCAAGTACGTCTACTTCAGCTACGTTATTCACATAGCTGAAGTTGCATAACTTAGATCGCCCCTCCCCCCAGTGTAGACCAGGCCTTAAATAACTCCTCTCCCTCTCTGGTATTTGTCCTTCTCATGTATTTATAGAGAATAATCATATCTCTCCGCAGCCTTCATTTTGTTAGGCTAAACAACCAAAGCTCCTTAAGTCTCCTCTCGTAAGGTAATTCCTCTGATCATCTTGGTAGCCCTTCTCTGCACTTGTTCCAATCTAAATTCATCTTTCTTAAACATGGGAGACCAGAATTGTACACAGTATTCCAGATGAGGTCTCACTAGTGCTTTGTACAATGATGATACTGGAAATACTTCACCTGTTGGATCCTAGGATTGCATTAGCCTTTTTCATGGCCACATCACACTGGTGGATCATAGTCATTCTGTGACTGACAAATGCACACAGGCCTTTCTCTTCCTCTGTTGCTGCCAACCAATAACTCCTCAGTTTATACAAAATTTTTTTTTTTTTTTTTAGTCCCTATGTTCATGATCATGCGCTTCGTGCTATTAAATTTCATCCCATTTCTGCTACTCCAGTTTTCAGGATCATCTAAATGTCCTTGGATGATACTCTGGTCCTCCTCCATGTTGGCAATACTTCCCAACTTTGTGTCATCTTCAAATTGTATTAGTTCACTCCCAGTTTTGTGCCAAGGTGTAATGGGAACACTAATTTCTTGAACATTTCCTCATGGCTCTGTGTGGTCCTGCAGTTTTTTTCTCAACTATGTTGCCCCCTGCTTGCTGCTGGCTGACCTTGGTGGGTCTTCAGTGGCTTGGCCCTCTGGCCACATCAAAGTCCAAATGAACCCATTCCAGGGTAGTAAAGAGTCCAATAAATGAACAGTCCCATTGCCCTCATTAGGGTCTGCAGCCCTGTCTCTGGGCCCCTTAAATGCAGCCTTTTGTTAGGGTTCTCAAGTAAGCCCTCTTTCCTTCTTGGGATTTATGCCCCTGCAGCTGATAGGGGAACCCAGGCCCACCCATTACTCTGGGTTCTAACCCAGAGACCCTAAGAACAGCAGCTACACACAGCTTGATTTCAGTTTGTTGCTGCTTCTTCCCTGGTAGGGTTGCCAGGTGCCCGGTTTTCGACCAGAATGCCCAGTCAAAAAGGGACGCTGGTGGCTCTGGTCAGCACTGCCAATGGGAGCTGCGGGGGTGTTGCCTGCTGGCCTCACCTCTGCATAGGAGCCGGAGGGGGAACGTTGCTTCTTCCAGGAGCTGCTTGAGGTAAGCGCCCCCAGAAGCCTGCACCCCTGACCTCCTCCCACACCCCAACCCACTGTCCCAGTGGAGCCCATGTTACCATTCTTCCCCATAGTGTTTTTGACCTAAACAGATTACTTTTTTTTCCATTTCATCACTTCTGATTTCTTTAGTCTACCTCATCATTAATATACAATGTTACTCCACCACCTTTACCTTTACTTCTATCTTTCCTGAACAGCACATACCCTTCAATACTCGTACTCCATCATAACTACTATTTGTTTCAATTATCATGTTTCAATTATCCTTATAATATCTGCAGATATTATAAGATAAGATAGAGTTCTTCCATTTTGTTACCCATGCTCCTTATATTGGTATACAGACATCATAGTTGTTTCTGCTTGGCCTTACCCAGATTCCTTGCCAGTCATTAGGTACCGTCATTTTACTGCCAGTATTGCCTACTTGACTGTTACTGTCATTGTATTGGCACTGTGTTAATCTTGTCCATTCTCCTACCCTCTATTGTTCCTTTCTCCATTGCAATATCCTCTTTTACTTGATTTTTCACCCACTCAATATTAGAATCAAGTGTGGAGATTCCATGAGCGTCTCTCTACCATCTTCCCTGAATTCTAGTTTAAAGTTCTTTTAATCAGTTGCAAGAGCCTCCGGTCCAGCAGTCCCTCTTTGTGTTGAGTCCATCCAATGAGACAGTGCTCTGTGAATGCCTGTCAGTGGTCTAACATTCTGTAGAATTATTTGTGTTTACAGCAATCAAGACATCATGATCAGTGCCTCTAAACTTATCTAAAGTTTGTTATTCTGATGTCTCTAACCTTGGAGTAGTGCTTTGCACCAACCGTCAGGCTTTCATATTTTTATAAATTAATTTGAAGGCCTCTAGCATAAATTCAGACTTTTTCTTAATTCCTCTACTGAATTCAAGGGCTAGGATTTCCTCTGCCTGCACGAGAAGGTAGTCAGCTTCACAATGGCCATATGAATCAGAGATCCACTCGGTGGTAGGATTGTGTGTTACGCACACAAAATTCTCTGTTACTCTCACACACAATAGGGGCACCCACCTTTACCCAGTTCCTAGGGCTCAGGCATAACCCTCTTAATTTAGGCACCCACCCTCACCCTTCTGTGGGCTCAGGCATAACCTTACACTCTAGGGCACCCACCCTTACCCTGTTCCTAGGACTCAGGCATAAAACCCTGTGGGTTTGCAGGACCTTTTACCAGTGAAAGAGCCTTACACAGTAATATACTACATAACCTCTATTTATTAACAATCACCAAAACCAGAATGCACATGCTACACATACAGTGCTCACCACTCCCAATAAGACAGATGATCTTTTCCCTGCTGGCCAGTGAGGATCAGGTCCATCTGGGGGACTCCAGTTTCTGCACGGTGTCATTGGCAAAGTGTTGAGGTCTGGAAGTTCTGATCTTGGGGCTGTGTCCTGGAGTTGGTTCCCAAAGAACTTCCTTTTGGACCCCAGTTTATATAGTGAAATTTGAGTCCTTTTTAGCTGTACCTTAACCAATCAGTATACTAAAATTTTACTAACCAATCCTAACAAGGTATAACAAAATTCTCTAACCAATCCTACCCCACCACCTTTATTAATTTACACCTAGCAAAATTAATTATGTAACAGACAGAAACAATTAAAGAACCAGACAGAGGCCATACAGATAAACAATAGGGAAGTGGGGACCATAATGACAAAACAATAAAGAAATGAGGATTTCAGAACCACAACTATTGATAAGTGATTTACTTGACAGACAGAACACTATCCAGTTTTCTTTAACCATCTTAAGATCTGTTTCTTTATCTGGTGATAGTGGGGGCCATTAGGACGGGGCCTCCTTCTTAACAGCCGTATAGTCCATTGTTTTAACGTAATTTAGATGGAATGTGAGGATGGGACTTCCTGCTTCTTAGCTAATGGCTGCTGCTCAGCTGCTCTTTTAATCTGGTTGCAGACGAAGGCCTTAGGCTTTAGGCCTTACAATATGGCTGCAGACAAAGGCCTTATCCTTACATATGGAGGGTCAGGGGAGGAGGAGAGTCAGGGAGACAAGTTTGTTACACCCATCATCTCCCTGGCACGAGTAAAGAATCTTCTGGAAAAGGTAGTACAGCCTAAGCCTGTAGCATCACTTCCACAGAGCCCTTCAGTACTGCCCGTCGCTATCCATTTAGGGAGAGATACTGTGCCCAGCAGGGAAGGTCCTGTCAACATACCTCGGGGGCTGCTCTTATAGAGGAGAGCTTCAGGAAGCTAACTGTCAGGGCCTGGCCATGGGAGGCCTATGTGCACTGGTCAGCTGCTAAATTGTGGTCAGGAGATGAGTAACGTGTCAGAATGCCAAGAAGTCAGAGTCAGGCACCAAGTTGCAGGTAGCAGGCAGATAGCAGAGTCGGGGTCAAGCTGGGTCAGGATACCAGGAAGTCAGGGTCACATAAGCAAATAGCAAAGTTGAGGACAAACCAGAGTCAGCAGTCAGAGTCTATGGTCTATAGTAAACAGAGTCTGGACCAGATAGGTAGTCAGTCAGTCTGCGTTCTTGCTCAGACAGCTCCCCACGATGGCTTCCTGGTTTAAATACTAGCACCAGCAAATTAGTGGGCTCTGAGGGGCCACCACATATGCTCTGCTGGGTGGTACTTCCGGTAGAGCCTTCACAACTTCACAGAGTCCTTCAGTGGAAACCTGGCCTAAGCTTCCAATGTTGATGTGGAAGCATCAGTGGCTCAGAACCTCCTAGGTTCTAGCCCTGCATGTTCTTACACTAGCAGACTGTGAAGAGGCATGGGGCTTCCATGCAGGTTGTGTTGGCCTCTGTTGTATACTTGAAATCTGCCAGTTCTGGGGGCTAAGCCCCCTTCATATTCCATGTTTCAGAGTAGCAGCCGTGTTAGTCTGTATCCACAAAAAGAACAGGAGTACTTGTGGCACCTTAGAGACTAACAAATTTATTAGAGCATAAGCTTTCGTGGGCTACTGCCCACTTCTTCGGATGCATATAGAGTGGAACATATATTGAGGAGATATATATACACACATACAGAGAGCATGAACAGTCTCTACACAAAAGAATTAATGGGCACAAATCTGACATCAGGAATCATAATACTCAAAAACCAGTGGGAGAACACTTTAACCTGTCTGATCATTCAATGACAGACCTGCGGGTGGCTATTTTACAACAGAAAAACTTCAAAAACAGACTCCAACGAGAGACTGCTGAGCTGGAATTGATATGCAAACTAGATATAATCAACTCAGGATTGAATAAGGACTGGGAATGGCTGAGCCATTACAAACACTGAATCTATCTCCCCTTGTAAGTATTCTCACACTTCTTATCAAACTGTCTGTACTGGGCTAGCTTGATTATCACTTCAAAAAAAAATTTCTCTTACTTAATTGGCCTCTCAGATTGGTAAGACAACTCCCACCTGTTCATGCTCTCTGTATGTGTGTATATATATCTCCTCAATATATGTTCCACTCTATATGCATCCGAAGAAGTGGGCAGTAGCCCATGAAAGCTTATGCTCTAATAAATTTGTTAGTCTCTAAGATGCCACAAGTACTCCTGTTCTTTCTTCATATTCCATGTTAGATTAATCTACTGGAAACTTTTCTATGGATTTTAATGGGTTTTTGCTTTGCCTTACTCCTCTCCCATGATTTTTTCTATGAGAGGAAATGAACTGGCTCAAAATTATAATTATAGATGTTCCTTTGTGTTGGGAATTAGTATCAGTTTAACAAATTGTATACACAGCCCTCAGTTACTGAGTTTCTCCTGCTGATGTTTTGAAAACATTGAAAATTGATAATTTCACAGGGATTTGACACACCCCATAAATTGGCCTAGTTGATCAAAGTTGAGAGTGTTTGAGTAGATCACAGATCTTAGAGTGAGTCCGGCCTGTGTACCGAATTTGTAATCAGGTGAGCCACACATCTTACTTTGTGTAATGTTTGCACTGAAAAACACTGGTCTAACAAATAACTTCTTTTATGTTTTCTACTCCAGTGACATTCCTTAGGTAACAAAACATATTGCTCTGTACCACATTAGTGCTTGTCTACACAGTCAATGCACGGCAAGCTGGGATGTAAATCTACAACCTAAGTCTAGCCTGCCATGCATTAAATGGCCATGTGGACTTGGCAATAGCACATGAAAAGTTCTGTGGTGCATTTTGTCGTACTGCTGTTTCATTTAGAACATTTAGTGAATGGTAGCAGAGGCCACATGGCCACTTAGTGAATGTCAGGCTAGAGGACTGTAGATTTATACCCTGTCAAGCCCTTAGTTTTTTTCACCTGAGTTATAGTTGCAGAAAGTGGGCCAGATTCACCTCACATCAGTTTCACAGTGGCGTAACTACATAGAATTCAATAGAGTTACTCTTGATTTACACTAATGCAAGAAAAATCAGATTTTCCTTTCATTTCTTTTATAAAATTCACCTTAAATGACAAATATATGGAAACCTCTTGCTGATCCAGTAACTTCCCTCCACTTCTCCTCAGCATGAAAAGTTTTTTATTTATGACTGTATCTCCCATCTGCCCTTTACCCGATGTTCAATCCATTTTGTGTTACATTTATGTCCATTCCGCTTCCTTCCTTTCTTTAGACCTCAATCTCTGTACAAAGACCTTAATCTCTGATGTGGAACTTTGTCAAACTACTGTCTGAATGTAGGCTATCCATTGCACAGGGACAAAGTCAAAGACCTTTTCTAGAAGCAGAGGTACTGCTGGGCATGGAAATGACCATGTTTTGACTCAAACAAAAGCTTCACAGCAAAATTAGATGATTTCAACACCCTCCCCCAACTAAATAATTTATTTTAGATATTGTTGCCCATTTTATGTAAATTATCCATTATTTAATACAATATTGTTGGTTTTTGGGGAGTTTGACATTTATCAACAATACTATTAGGCTAAAATTGAATTTAGAAGTGGTGTTTGGCTCAGTGTTTAATAGGGGTCATGGCTAAGATGGTTGTAAGATCCTATCACAAATGTGCAACAGAGAAGAGGAAAATAAGCAATAGTACCTCTTGCCCTTCAGATTCACAAAAGCCAAAATTGTCAAACTTGACTATCTGGCGTTAGGTGCCTGAATCCATATTTAGGCATCTAAACAAGTGGCCTGTTTCTCAGATATGCTCACATCGGCTAGGAGTCACGTTTCTTGCATTATCTTTCAAGCTTAGGCTTTTGTGTCAGCATATTGCCCCAAGAAAAAGTGTATGGTTTAACTATTTTTAATATTCGGTATTTTTATTGTTTTCTACACAAATATAAAGATGCAGAAATACAACAGGATGGAGTAGACAGTGCCATTCTCCAAATATATTTGGTGAATATTTACTGATTACTTTCTCTTATTTTTAATACTGTTAAAGTTTTTTCAGAAGTACGCTTGAGAGGAAAGTTAAGTTTGGGAGGGACAGAATTAAATAATACTGTAGTAGCGTTCCTCTTTAACCTGAATCTACCCTTGCTTAGGAAGCAGTATGGTCAAAAGCATAGAGCAAGGAAGTTCGTGTTAGGGCCCCTATGCCCGTTCTCAGCTCTGCCTCTCTGTAACCTTTGGAAAGTCATTTAACCTTTTGTTGCCTCAGCTTTTACCCATTTATGAAACAGGTATAAACGGTGTGGTTGGGGCTTAATTAGCATTTATGAAGCGCTTTGCGGGCTTTGGATGAGAGATGCTATAGAAATGTAAAGAATATTAACTGGATTTTCTTCACAACATTTCCATTCTTTTCCTTCTCCTCTATGCCTTTTCTGTGTTTTTTTTTAAACATTTCTCCTAAACAATAAGGAGAAATATAATAAACAATCCCTTTCACAGGCCTCCACTTCATCACACCCTGATTCCCTTCCCACACGTTCAACCAAACAAAGACAAAACTTTGAGACGCTGCCTTTTCTAAGACAGAACAACAAAAACTATGAACCAAAAGAAAATGAGGCAATGTAGAACATTTTCATTACTCATCGAGGAATGGTTCTTTGCAGTATTTCCAGCTAGTTTTTCTTCCACACCTACATGAGCTTGCTTGCTCTTTGTCCAAATCCCCCCTCTTGAATCTAAATCCTGCTGATCATCAGGGTATTGATTCAGCCCACGAAAATATGTTGCATGTTGCAAGTGGAATTTACCCTTTGACCTTTAGCTCCCCCTCTCCTATGACCAACAAGTATTGTTTTCACTTGTTTTCCCTTTCCCTAGTGAAAGCTGCTTTTAGCTTATTGAAAAGTCTCTTGAGACTCTAGCAGAGACAAGTTCCCTCCCTTCCCTTTCATGAAAACCAAACAGAAGAAAAATATGCCATTTTTCCCTTCTCCCCATTTGGAGAGAAAATTAAAAACCTCTCTTCAAAATCCACTCAAAACTCCATTCCAGGCTTTCTTTGTGAGCGACGCAGTACAGTCTGGTGCATGAAGAATGCATAAGGGACTCCCTGAGTCTGAGCCGGTGACATCCTCAATCAGGATTCCCTACCACACCCAGAATTCCAGGAAACAGTAATGCATGACATTTTCTACCTATCTATGTACTTATATGGCTAGCAACATGGTAGTGTTTTGAGTGCCTCACAATCCTTAATGGACTCTGTCCTCATAAGACCTCTCTGATAAAAGGAAGTACTAGCCCCTTTTACAGATTGAGGCACAGGATAGATTTTGTGATGTGCTTGCACTGGGAATTGAACCTAGATCTCCCAGTCTAGTGCCCCATTCACTTTTTTCCTTTTTCTTTCTCCATTATTGGGAGACATGACTGAGGTATTTACAGCTATGAAGGGCAAAGTGAAAGCTGCTCAGTCTCACCTTTCTTACCTTGTCTCATAATACGAGGAAAAAGAAGCATTTGAAATTAAAGTGCAGTCAATTTAGAACAGATAAAAGGAAATGCTTCTTTGCATATCCAGCTTGTAGAGTTCACTGCCACAATGGGTCATCAAGTCAGATACAGTGGCTGGATTTAAAAAAGGGCTTGGATAATTTTATGGCCACTAATAAAATTTGTAGCTATACAAGCTAAAGTAATTATAACGGTAATTAAATCTCATGCTTCAAGATATAAACTGATTGACGGTGGGAATCAGGAAAAAATATCCCTCATGTAAAGCAGAACGCAATTGGCTACTGTATTTATATTGAAACAGTTACTGGTCACTGTAGGAGGCAGGATCTGGAATAGATAGATAAATGGTCAGATCTGGTATACCAGCTCTTATTTTTTTTATGTTGAACTAATTTGACTAGACAGGGCAGTGATACTTAATGCAACTGAATGCCTCCTGCAATGGGAGCAGAGGGTACTCCCCGTCTAGCAGTTTGGGGCCTACTGTTTCCACCCCTCTGCCTCCTCCATTCTTCCCTTTTTAGTCTTTTACAAATATTCTAAGACTGTCACTGCAATTTATTTCCACTTAAAACTTCTGTGGAGTCGCACAATAATGCACTGAAATAGCATGTTGCAATTCTACTGTAAAATTAGACTGATCTTCTATAAAGCCGCGTGAAACACTTCACGTACACAG
Source organism: Chrysemys picta bellii (assembly GCF_011386835.1). Classification (NCBI taxonomy): domain Eukaryota; kingdom Metazoa; phylum Chordata; order Testudines; family Emydidae; genus Chrysemys; species Chrysemys picta. The sequence continues at coordinate 29,974,405 of NC_088801.1, read as the reverse complement.
GAAAAAAAGTTTGGTTTTTAACCATCACTTTTGTAATAAGTTGGGGGAAAAAAACCTTTTTCATCTGATGTTGTTTTATCAGTGCTGTGCAGGCATCAGAAAGTGGGGGCTGTGGGAAGGAAACTATAAAGTGAGAAAAAGAATCACAGAATGAAAGGAAGAGCTCGGCTAAATGCTAGTGGTGAGCTGGGGATGACAATTTTGCCTGACCCACTGCATGATTGAATTGGGGAGTGAGGAAAGCGGGAAAAAGGGCATCCTCATTCCACACCACCTGCACAGCTCTAATTGTCAGTCAAGATCTAGCTCTTTGGGAACAGTATTCCTTGAGCCATGCAATGTCCAATATGATAATGCACTGCTCAGGGGCCTTAACAACTTGTGTTTAAAGATGCTTATGATTGGTGTTGAGCTAGTCTATAGGTTGTAGCAGGACTCAAAAACCTTTATTATTCTTTTACACCTGTTTAGAAGTTTGGTTTCAAGAGCAGAGTGAAAAAGTGGTATAGAATCAGAACATCCCTTTTGTTCTTTTCATTATTCTCCATCAGCGGTCAATGTTTTGGCTATTGTCTGAACTTTATAACTTCTGAATTTAGTCATGTTGGATCAAAGTATTGAAATGATTAACAGGTGACACAATTAACAGGAATATTAATTGTGTTTGTGTGATCTTTAATTTATTTGTTTGAATTTTAACCATAAAGTTCTAATTTTAGGAATTTTTTAACTACATATTTTTGAAGTATGTTTTTTTCTAACAATATTAAAAATAAAATAAAACTAGACATCTGATATGATTCCAGAATTGTGTTACTGTCAAAGCAGCAATTAGGAGGTGTTATTGCAGCATGCTTGGGCCAGCTTGGACTTAGCTAATGTGCTAAAATTAGCACTGAAGCTGCGGCAGCATGGGTGGTGGCACAGGGTCCTAGGCAGACTTGTATTCAAGTCACTAGCTTGTGCTGCTGCCTGCACTGCTGTGGCTTCATTGCTGTTTGTAGTGAGCTATATAGATCAAAACTAGCTCAGGAATGCTCAGATATACACCTCTTGATTGATGTGTAGACATACCCTCAATTCACACACCATGAGATCCATGCTGCACCATTATATTTCTGCACCAGTGTAACCCCAGTGTAACTGGTGTAAAAACAGAAAACTGTGGTAGTGAATCAGATCCTGTGAAGCAGAAAAATAGTGGTTGGAAAATGTGTTCATTAATGTTCTACAAATGAAATAATATCTCCAATAACTCTTATGTGAGCACTGCCTGTTGTTTGTAGGGTAGTGCGGCTATTTTGACTATCAAAGCACCATTTTAGTGTAGACTCAGACTCAATTCATTTACAAACACTAAAAGTAAGAGTTTAAAAATCAGTGGCTTTGATGAGATGGAAGTGCAGTGGGTTTCAGAAAACCTTAAATGTGATCCAATTAAAAACCATCCTTGTCTACCTTTGGGAGTTGTGCATGAAAATGAAATATAATTCTGGATCTAATCAAACCAGACGGCAGCAACAGGTGAAAAATAAATGGGATAATACAATTTGCCATGCTGTATTTTCATGTGCCAATATTGCTGAGTTCATATCTCATTCTAATAGAGCTTTAGCCTGTTTCTCCTTCCTTTTATATCACTTTATTATAGAAGATGCTAGCCTGTATTAGCCACTTACTAGATAAATACAAGAAAACTGCTTGCCATTTATTGGTTTATCCATTATCTCAAACATAGGATAGAGTAGTCTGATTTCAAAGTGACAGCTGGTGGTGCCTCTTCCTGATACATGTTAATCCAGTTTTTATTATGGAAAAATTGCCTGCGCTTTCAGACAGCAAAAGGGAGTTACTAAATGTAATCACTGAGGAGGGAACCTTAAAATCTCACACGTAAAAGTCTAAAATTGAACAGTTTTCTCACAATGGGATAGTATACTGGAAAAATAGAAGCAGATAATTTATAGACATGAACATAGTGCACTGTGCAGTTGTTTTTAAAATATTGTGCTTCCTTTACCATTTAAAATGTAAATAGAAGCAAGTGTCCAATGCTTTGATCAGTCTCTTTGTTGGGGTCAGTAGTTTTGTGGGTTTGGACAAAAGGGCACAAAACATTAGATGCAGCCGAAGAGAATCTGGCACAGCCAAGGAAGGGAGGTTACATAATGGTGTTCCATTACTTCTGGGTCCTCTCTGAGCCAGGCTGGTTGCCTGGTACACGTGAGAGCAGCCTAATGGAACCTTACACCATTGGACCCTCACAAAGTGGCAATGTACAGCCCATGTTTGGCACCCAGGGTCTGGAATCACAAAGGGACTTAGGTGCCTACACCACAGATTTAGGCACCTAAATGCCAGATTTAGGTACCACAGAGGATACACAAGTCCTCTGCTCCTCTGCCACATATTCCTGTCAGTGCCTAAATTCACTTGATGCCTACATTTCTGCTGTAAAGCTCCCTCAGGGCCTAAATTTCTACCTCTGGGCTTGTGTACTGCTGCATCAGGCAGGTGTCCAGGCCCCTATCTCACACGTAAGCCCCAGAGCAGGTGGAGATAGAAGGGGCAATAACTATCTTTGCCTGCAGGGCTCGATGTGTTGTCATGCGCAGAGCATGTCTAACTTCACACAAAGTGGCCCAGGAGTGGGGGGTTGAGGGTTGTTTTTTAAGTGGTGGAGAAACCTTGTTCAAATGCTCCTCATCAGGCAGAGGGGGAATTTGAACCAGGGTCTCCCACATCCCAAGTGAGTGGCCCTAACTCAGTGAGAGGGTCAGAGCTTAGAACATATCCCTCTTGTTGGCATCTGCTATTGGCTGGATCAGGTGGCTCCCTGCCTAGCATACTGGCTTTTGTGGATCCCTTTTCCAGGTGTCTGTCCCTACCCATGCATTGTACAGGGAGCCTAGGTACCTAATTCTCGGTTTGTGGATTCCAGTGATTTTTTTCAAGGCGCCTATGAGTTAGGTACTGCAACATTGTGGATCCAAGTCCAGGTATTCTCTAGATTTAGTGTGAGATTTTCACCGGGTATCGGAGATTTTCTGTCATGCTCAAGAATGTCCTGCAGCACAGACATGGAGAAATGCTTAATGTCTTTCCTCAAGAGTGAGGGATTCTGATCTCACCAATATAAGTGAACACCTGCACTGAACTAAATAAAGTGATATTAGTGTAATCCTAAGAATCAGGCTCTGAACAATGATGAGGGTAGGAATTTTACAACCAATAATAAATATCTGAGTTTTGTATTGGGACCATAGGCATTTAAAAGAGTTTTGAACCCCATCCTCTCTGTTAAGCCCCAAACTAACAGTCTAGATCCTGCTTGTGGAACAGAAATAAACAGGTCTGGAATTTTAACTTCTGTCTGTCAGATAGAAAGGCCACCCAGCTATTTCATTATATCCTAATTAATAATACACCTCCATAAAAATCTTAATGCAATCACTACATAATGCACCAGCATTTCAAATCTCCTGGTAAATATTAGCTTTTCTACAAGAAAGCATTCTTTTTTTCCCTTTGGAAATACAAGATTTATATTATTCTAACTATCCTAATCAATCTTTGATTTAACACAAACATGCCTGGACTAAAAATCTGAATTGCAGAAATGTTAGTGCTGTGTCAGCCAAACTTACATTCACTTACTTAGGCCTGTAGGAAAAGCTCTGCCAAAGATCTCACAAAGGATACCAGTTCCTCAAATGTGCAATCCAAAAGGCTTTGTAGACACTTTCCATTCATCATTTGGAATAAAAGACATATTCACAAATGGAAGATAGTGTAGTCTAGAGGTTGAAGCATGGAAATAGTAATAAGGATGTCTGGGTTCTGTTCTTGTCTCTGCCTCTGATCTACTCTGCTTTGCACACGTAATTTACCCTGCTTATGCTTATACTTTGGCAAGACTGAGATAAAGTAATAACTACCTCAGATGGTTTTTGTGAGGCTTAATTGCATGGATTGATTGCTTGTAAACATGTGGTTCTCAGATGAAAAGTTTTATGTAAATGGTAATAAAAGAGGTAAGTACTCAAAGTACTGGTGATCAGGTAACTGATCAAAATAAAATTATGGTTGGGAGTTTTCCTATACTATAGTTGGAAATTTAGGACTATCTTCTGCTTTTTTTCACAATCTATGTGATTCTAGTCTACTCTTGTGTCAATTGCTTATCTCTTGGTAATGTCAGTAGGAACTAGACACCTAGATCAAGCCCATTCAAAGTAGAGTTCAAGTTTGTCTAAAAACAGAAGGCATTTGTCAGAATCCAACTCTGACTCCACTTACCACAAAACATTGTAAGTAGATTAAAGGGATCTATGAAGTTGTATATTGGGAGTCAAATTCTGCTCTCAGTTGCACCTGTTGTTTTTATTGGGGTCCATGAGGTAATTGAGGTACCTAAAAATATTTGGCAGAACATGTCATAAATGATAAGATTTGATTTAATTTCAGATAGCTTGTTGCTGCCATGAAGCACCATTGTTCATGCTTACAAGGAAGTATATTACCTAGTGGTATGAACTCTCTACTACAATCCCCCAAACTTCCATTTCCTATGTTGCAGTTTTACAGCATTGTATTATTAATAATAAACAATTTAAAAACACGCCAGATAAAGAAATATAGAGGTGCTAAATTAGAGAGATGGTAAATTAATATTTAAAACAACCATGCCAACCAAGACAAATCCATTTAAAAGGGTGGGGAGAATTTAGTGAATGAATATAATACATGCCCATTTGTGTCACTGTTCTGTAAAGTGGAGCTCCACTTAAGAACTCAGGTGATCCCCCATACTTTTTAAAAAGTGACCAGAGATAGAGGCACTGATAGAAAAGATACAATTTTAATGTGTCATATGAAGACGGGGTATACTACTCTATTGTATTTGGAGCTAATATGATTGATGACCTAAAATCTTGACCCAGATAAGATGTTTTTATTCCCAGCCTTAAAGTTGGTTTATCCAGCAACACATGGATTTCCTTAGCACAGGCATAGCTGGTCCTGGCCCCACGTAGGGTTGCCAGGTGTCCGGTTTTCAACTGGAACACTTGGTCGAAAAGGGACCCTCCCCAGCCTGGTGAAAATGAGCGAGTGAGTGAGGGTGGGAGAGAGCAAGCGACAGGGGGCGGAGAGGGGATGGAGTGAGTGGGGTGGTGCCTCGGAGAAGGGGCAGGGCAAGAGTGTTTGGTTTTGCCCAGGTGGGCCAGTGCAGCTGTACATAATTAATAACAACTCTGAGAATAGAAAGCCTTAACATTCCCATCCTTAACTACACTGAACAGAGCTCTGATGCAGCTGAGAATCCGGTCTTGGGATGTTTTAAAAGATTTTTATTTATTTTCCTATTCATTAGTTGGTTATTGAGATGCAGTTTGTATGAAATATGCTGTACAGAATTAAGGCCTGATCCTGCAATCCCTACATGTCTTAGCAGTTTTTACTCACATGAACAGTCCCATTTACTCCTGAGTTGAGAAAAGACTACTCACATGACTAAGGGCTTTTAGAATTGGGCCCTAAAGTTGTGCTATAATTTGTTTTGCTGAGTGAATAGTTAATTTCTCATATACAAATATGACGTAGGGTATTTGATGTCATTTCTTTAAAACAAAAACCCTAAACCTCAGGAAAAATGCATGGAAATATACTGAGGGTTCGATTTAAACTCCCAAAAGTAAGAAAATGGAGACTTAGCTGACCAAAGAGTTGCAGACTTATCTCCATTGTTTCAGAGGCTCCTAATTAGGGCTGATTTCACTTATCAAAAGTTCTAAGATACCTAGACACAATGGGGTGAGTTAAGGATGGCGTTTCAGCCTAAACTCTGAATTTTCTGGCTTTTGTGGATTTAAATTTATTTGAACACAGTTTTCTGTAGTTCAATATAGAATTATTTTAGGGTAAAAATTAGTAGGAAAATAGCTGACACCCTTTCTGCTGCTACTTCCCCTATTTAAAAAAAAAGCTTTATCTTAATTAAAGTTTAATTAAGGATCACGTTTGGCAGTACTTTTCACACCGATCTACACCAGCAGATTTTCTAAGGCTTAACTTTATCGTGCAGAAAATCCTCTTTTATTACTCCCAACCTGTTGTAAAAGCTGTTGGCACAGAGCGATGGCTGCTTCATTCAGTGGCCTTGTTTGCCGCTGGAAAAATCCCAAGTCTCTAGAGATAGCACCACAGTGGTTCAATTTAATATCTGTCCTATCACTACAAGACTCTAGCTCATTATTAATGATACTATTCATTAATTTCTTGTTGGGCTGATGTTGTTATTTATTAAAATATTAAAGAAAGCTCCTGAGACACATACATAATGAGGGACACCTCCGTTTCATGAGCTTTACCAGCTGAAAGAATGAATATACTGTAGATTTACCCACACCACTATACTCTCCCTCCCTCATTAGTCCTGCTACATCTCTGAGTGACACTGTAAATTCATTTTGTGCATTGTCCAATCGGAGCATAATACAAATGTGGGGCTCTTTTTTTAATGAGCTATTCCTATGCAAAATGAATTGACTACTATCTAACTCATCTAATCTGTCTGTATTTTGGGGAAGAACTAAATTGCCTATATTTATATAGGAAATAAATAAAAGTTGACATATTTTTCCCTTTTCAGTCTTGTATTTGGAAAATTTCAACATAATAAATTCTACATTTTAAGAACCTGCCACCTTAGTTAACTAAATCCCAGCATGACATTTAAATGTGTGATAGTTGTATTTAAAAAAGCCTCACAAGCAGTTTGTATACCACAGTGGTCATTTGATGTGCATTTGCACATGCATCCAGGTACAACCTATAGAAATTCTAAGGACACAAGATGTATTGCTTACCCTTTTAATATAGAGATATTTTACATCATATCTGCTTAAAACACACTTAAAATATATACAGTGATATAAAGAAACACAACATATGTCAAAATAAACCAAATAAAGTTGTAACCTTTTTAGGAATTATATCACAGTTTTGTTTTGATTATTTGAGGGGTAAAAAAGCCTGTTATTGTGTCTCTTTTGCCGTTTACTGAATGAACATGATGAAATCTGCATAACAATTGTGGTAGCATCTGAAGGTAAAGATTTAATTTGTTCTATATGGTGGTTATTTTCACCCCTGTACAAATAATTACTATGGAGAAGAAATGCCTCACTGTTTTGAGGGGATTAACTGAGCATAATTGCAGCCTGTTTTGATCCCTCTTTTAATAATGGATCCTCTCAATCCATATCCAGTATAGCAGCTTTGTGTGGATTGAAGGCTAATTTCAAAGCATTTATATATACCTAGAAGGTCTTTGTACTGTGAATTCACAGTCATTTGTTTCTGAGGAGAAAAATGCATTACATTTGTACTTTAGTGTTCAAAATATATAACGCAGCATCCTTATTCATAGTTAAGGACCAAACAACTACTGATGTCTAGCACAACAAATTATAACAACGTAGTAATGGAGACACATACAACACTGAATGTATTGATTATATGGCAATAAATTATTTTAGAGATTAAATTTTTGGAATACATTGTTTTTAGTTTGTTCCCCACATGATGGAATATGACCACTGTAATGTTGTGATCTGAAATAAAGTGAACCCCTGTATTCAGTGAAGTCATTTGTGGTATGTAACCGTGAAGAAGAAAACTATTTCCTCATCAAATATTTATGGCAAAAAGCCTAAATAGTCTCCATTGATGCTTATGGACTGTTTATTGAAAATTAAACAACTTGAATATACCTGGAGCATTTGTTTTATTTTAATTCTGTGTTTTTAAATTTAGAAACTCCCCTCTCTTGTTTAAAGAGAGTAAGTCCTTTTGCACACGTGTGGGCTGTGTTCCATGGTACTGGTATGGTCAGGATATATGAATTTCTTCTTTGCTTTTGACTTCCTAACTCAAAGTTGACATCCATTTAATATATTGTAATGTATATTTATATATCTAATTTTTGTGCATTTAATGGAATATTATTTTCAGGTAAATGTATTTATATTATACTCTTGAGTGCAGTAGATCTGTCATTCAACAAGGTTACAGAAAACTTGAGTTGGGGATATTTACCTCAGCCCTTCAACCATGAAATTCAAAGAGAAATATTCTTTAAAATAGTTTTGTGGAATTGCTATCTTTTACTGCAATTTGATAACCCCATGCAATGTGTTAGTACAGTGACCACTTTGACAAGGTTACAAAAGAGCATTTTCTAAGAGCTAGATTGTAAATTTATAATCTGCCTTAAGTAAAAGAAAAGTGCATAGCTGCCCTGCCCCAGTGGCAGACTACGGAGGACTTTGAGAATCACAGATCTCTCCCGGCTCCCCATTGGCCCTAGGGGTTGCTACTGGTTTATACCAGTAGCAGATTACATCCTCCTTCACCACTGCAGCTGTTCGGGCCAGTGTGTTGGGAAGGGAGAGCCAAGTCTTGGTCTATTACCTCCCCCAGCCTGCCTATCCCCTGTGTGGGAGCAGATGTTGTAGCCCCATAGAATCTGCTCCCTATTTCTCCCCCCCCCCCCCACCCCAAGCATTGGCACCGGCTGTCACAAAGCATGCCATGGGACTGGAGTGTACTGCTTTCATACGTTTAGCCAAAAGAAGGGGTTAATTTGTAAAGCGCTTTGAGATCTATTGATGAAAAGCACTAAATGCAAGCTAGGTGGTATTATTATTAGAGATGCTGTTTTATCTTAATATCATTTTTTCAAATGTTCTTTGTTTTGTGATTTTTATTCTTTATGTTGGCTTATGAACAGGCATAAAAAAGGGGGGGGGGCGCACTTCCTTTTGTTTGGTAGAATTGTTAGTCCTAGGTATGGCCAGTAAGTAGCAGTTGCATTTGGAGTTTGCAACTCTGGAGGAAAACATTAGGAATCAAAATTCTGCTTTTAGTTAAACTGGTGTAAATCTGGAATAACTCCACTGAAGTAAATGGGAATTACTCCAGAGCCCCAGCCCACAGAGGCCAGGCACGCCAAGACCCAGGCGAATACCTGGTTGCCCGTGGAAGCCCAAAAGGGGAAGGAGTCATTGGGAACTTCGCCGGTCAACTACCCCAGAGATCCAGAGGACTTGTGGTCTACAGCACAGGAAGACAGGGTAGACAGGTAGGAAGTAGTCCAGGGAGCTAGACATTGATCCGATTTTCGAACTGGGGTTTGGCTCAGCGTGTTTCGGATGGATCCCCAGTGACCTAGCAAGGGGTACACTTGCCACTGATCGGGCTCTGGGCTGGAACCCGGTGGAGTAGGGAGGGCCTGGGTCCCCTACCCCAGCTTCCAACCCATCCCTGGGTAGCAGCCCACATCCTGCTTGGCCACCAGGCCTTACTGCCCTGCTTAGGCACAAATGGGTAGTTCCATTGACTCTAGCCACTAGGCAACACTGCCCCACGCAGAAGGGTGGCCCTATTTGACGCTGGCTACTAGGCCAGGCTGCCCTGCATGGACTCTGGCCACTAGGCCATGGTGCCACAGGTTGAGAACCACTGATTTAGATGCATAAGAACCTCCTTGAGGAAGGATTTTCTCACAGTTTTTAACCCAAGAAAATAAACAAGTAGAATTGCATATTTTTGACAACTGGTTTTGATGCCCTTTGTCTCGAGTGGAATTGGGTATAAAGTTGCCATGTTGTTGTACTTACAGAGCACAGCACAGGACTTGCATCCTGGCTGTAGCCCATCTCTGTTTCTGATCTTGTTAATAAAGTACACAGGTAAAGAAGGTTAAGGGAAGTTACCAATGGAGAGAGATGGACAGAGTTTTGGTTTTAAATGGACAGGGAGAGAAAGGTAGTTCTGAGCAGGGAATGTCACACTTACTCTGAACTGGGTGAAAGAAACACATTTAAAACTTTATTTCAGAGGAGCTGCATATATTTACACGTGTGCTGAACTTCCTCAATTACCATAAAATCTGCAAATATTTTGGTTAAAAAAAAAACTATTCTTTCCCTGTATGATTCCTCCTCAGAAAGGTGCTCATGTCACAGGCATCAGATGCAGCATGTGGGTTGCTTAAGTGTGGTGAAAGGTACTGACCCTCGACCATCCTCACTATTCATAGCCTCTGATGGACCAACTTCAGTTTCACATTGCGTGCTGCTGTTTAGGTTCCTCATGTGGTTCTTGAACTCAGGTCTGTTGCACGGTACACTGTTGAGCTCAGCATTTGTTGAGGTAGAACTACAGTGTGGCCAATCCCCAAATGTTAAAGAATAATGAATCAGCCACCCAAAAATAATAAGATTGAGATTTAAAAAATACAGATAATACATTGAGGTATTTTTATTTGCCTTATGGTGTTTGAACTTTTAGGGTACACTTGTCATAATTTCAAGCTCTTCTTCTGAGTCATGAGGACTAGAAACTTTTTTTACATTAAAACTGAGATTCTCTCATATTTGCATGACTCCAGGAGCTGGAGCTTTTAAGAAAAACACCAAATACTGTGAAACGCGTGATAAGATCATGTGAATTTGCAATGCTGAAACCATTAAGACACAATTATAACGGTCTTGCATCAGAGCTGATTGCACTCTGAAACTGTCATGATATGCCAAGATTCAAACTGCAATATTCAAGACAAATCCTGGCAGCAAACTGGTCGAAAGGGCAGTCTCTTACTGTGAAACCCAATATCTATTGTTTTCCCTTTCAAGTGTATAGGATAGTTGGATGTTGTAATAAAGGGTACTGTCTGCCTTATCAGAAATGAGCCTTTGTGAATTATTTTATAAGGGCCCAATGCCAACTCTGTAGTTACAACAGTCAAATTTTTTACTGAAGTCTACCATGTTTTAGAATTAAAGCTACTGCCAATTAACTGTTAGTTTTAAATCCCATACGTTTGTTTTGTGACCTAAATTCTGCTGAAAATATTTTGCCAAAATAAATGGAAACATGATCATTATAACTGGATGTGATTTTCAGTAAACTACAATTGCTTGAGGTCTCTGAGACTCAGTAGGGAGGGTTAATAACTCTTTGAGAGAGGGGGAAAAAGAACGCATTTTGTATCTTCTGCAACCTGCAAGACTGTGAAATGTTTCCAAGTGTAATTTTCTTGAAGTTAAAGTTGGGGTTATTAAGGTTCACTTAACAGATAAAGTTTGCCACAATTTTCTTGGTCTCTATGATAAGATGACAAGATTTCTAATTTATAAAACCAGGACAGCATGTTGGGGGCTATGAACCATGCTCAAGGGATATGTTGAGGTATTTCTAGTTCTTCCCTTTCACATATATCCTTATTTACAAAGAAATTTGAAAGCAGTGTGCTTCGACTGCAGCAGTAACCCATCTGAATTGTCTTCATTTTTTTCTATTTGCAAATAGTCAGTGGAATCTGTGTAACCTCCATGAAAAACACAGGAATTGAAGTGTTTGCTGACCACCTCTGGTGTCATTAGTTCTAATGGCTTCTTTGTGCTGGTGAGTTGCTTAAAATACTTTATTTTTGTTCTTTAAGTTTAAATGATCATTCTAATTGAAACTGCCTGGCTGGCAGTTATATCAGAATAGAAATTAACTGTTAATATTAATGTAAAGGAAGATCATTTTACTATGCAGAATTTGGGAACTTATTATACTTTATTTTTCATTATTTACTGGGTACTTTACAGACAAATATGATATGGTTCTATCCCAAGGAGTTTACAATCCAGTTCAAACACAACACATGGTAAAGACGCACATTATACATGGCAGGCTGGTGTATGCTGGAGATGGCATAGGAATCTTTAGTTTATAATAGCACCCAATGTAAAAACAAAGCAAAAACATCAAAAGCCCGGCTAAACAAATAGTTTGTAGACTATTGCCAAATTTGGGCTATGAAGCCAGATTCCAGAGGTGTGAGCTCTCCACTGAGAATGCCCAGCGGATAGCTATATAAAGTATAAACCTGAGCATCAACAACAAAAGCAACCCAGTAATTGCTATGGTAGAGTTAAAACCCTATAAAACAGGGGTAGGCAGCCTATGGCATGTGTGCTGAAGGTGGCACGCGAGCTGATTTTCTTTCTAGTTCTTGTATTTGGAAATACCTAGCCACCGGTCCAGGGGGCTCTGCATTTTAATTTAATTTTAAATGAAGCTTCTTAAACATTTTAAAAATCTTATTTACTTTACATACAATAATAGTTTAGTTATATATTATAGACTTACAGAAGGAGGCCTTCTAAAAATGTTAAAATGTATTACCGGCACGCAAAACCTTAAATTAGAGTGAATAAATGAAGACTCGGCACACCACTTCTGAAAGGTTGCCGACCCCGCTATAAAAGATTCTAGTTTATAATATCAAACAGATCTATAAACATATAATATTTGTACTGTTTCAAATTAATTCAAAACTCAATATTACAAATTCTCCTGAAAATTTAACAAGCTATATACATTCTCCTGTTCTTTGAGTAGTGTCCCTAGAGGTGCTCATGTGCCTCTCGAGCTCTTGATTGGAAATGTGTAGCTAGCAGTGTCTGTTCAGCCAATGCATATGTCCTATGCCTCCTAGCGGCAGGCACTGAGGTTATATAAAGGTGCGCAGGTGAACTCTCCCTCTGTTCCTTCTCTGTTGCCTTGGCCTGAGATGGAACACTAGTGTTTCCACCTAGAATGAACTCAGCCTTTTCTCTTTTCTACAAAGTTAGTTAGTTTATAGTTGTAGGTTACTGTTTAGCATTTAGTATAGTTAGTTTTAGGTGAGAGGGCTGTTTTACCCTCTGTTTTCCCCAGGGAGACTTGTCTTCGCCTGGTGGTGTGTGCCTGGTTCACCAGGCTTCTGCCATTGCCTCTTTTGCACAGAAAGAGACATAAGTTCTAGAGGAAGAGGGCTGCCTATCTGCCCCCCATGACCACCTAGATGTCCTCTAAACTGTAGTTTTGATGGGTTGGTCGAGGGTTTGAATTCTCCCACTCTTCTGAATTTATAGTTACGCCCTTTAGCTCACCTCCCACCCCTGGGGACTGCCTTATCCACTTCCATCAGGCTTAGGAGTGGATCACCACAGTCCAGTGGGTCTTGGATGTCATAACATCAGCCTACATTATTTTGTCACTTCTTCCCTTCCCCATCCCTCTTCAGGGACCCCTCTCATGAACTTCTACTAAGGCAAGAAGTGGACTCTCTCCTATGACTAGGAGCAGTAGAACTGGTACCTCCCTGTTACAGGGCATGGGGTTCTACTCAAAATGCTTCCTAGTACCAAAGGAGGACAGAGGTTGGAGGCTGAACTTAGACCCAAGACAGCTGAACAAGTTCATGAAGCCTCAAAAGTTCAGGATAGTGACTCTAGCAACTATAATTCCTTCACTAGAGAAATGAGGATTGGTTTTCATCCATCATCCTACAAGACACCTACTTCCATATAAGTATACAACCATCTCACAGGTAATACCTATGATTTAGCATAAGTCAAGATAATTTCCAGTACCGAGTGCTTCCCTTCAGCCTATCCTGGGCACTGTGGGTGTTTTCGAAGGTTCTAGCTATAGTGGTGGCTTACTTTCAGCAGGACTGCTCTTTTGAGACAGTGTTATCATCCACCCAGAAGGCCCTTGTTCTGTTTCAAGAGTTGGATCTACAGCTGAACGTAAAGGAAACCACACTAGCACTGGCATAAAGAATACAGCTTATAGGGCTATGCTTGGACTCAGTGACATCCAGAGCGTACCTCCCTTTAGACAGATTTGTGACCTTGTCAGGACTGGTTGGGGCAATTCAGGAAAGCCCATGGGCCACAGTGTTTCCAATTTTTGGGCCACATGGCAGCTTACACCTTTGTAACAATAATGCAAGGCTATGCCTCCTCTGCTTTGGCTACAAACTGCCTGTTTTCCAACCAGGGACACTTTTGACAGGTGCATGACAATCTCCTTCCACGTAAAGAAAACTAAACTGAGAGTAAAAGGAGCAACTCCACATCTATGCAGGCATCCCTTTCTATCTCCAAACCCCATCAATGACCCTAATGACCGACTCATTTGTGTTAGAATGGGGGGCCCACCTTGACAACCTCACGGTTCAGGGCAGATGGACAGTCCATGAAACCAGTCTCCACATCAACCTGCTGGAGCTCAGGGCAATCAGGAAAGCTTGCCTCTGTTTCCTGCCCTTCATCAGAGGTAAAACAATCAGGGTTATGATGTGGAACATGTTCTTCATGTTTTACAACAAACAGGGATGAGCAAGATCCCCCTCCTTGTGTGTTTGAAGCTACAAAGCTGTGGAACTGGCGCATAACCATCGTATCCAGATTTCAGCAGTCTATCTTCCAGACAGCTGAGACAAGCTTTGTACCCTTACCTGCTTCAACACTGTGTCCAACTGCCGAACACTCTCCCGACCATTCCTCATCTCCTGTCTCAGGATGTGGGTTGCATTTTTCACCCCACCTGGCAGTTCTATGCCTCAGGGCATGACTGCTGGGTGATTCTCAGCAACAGAGGTTTCCTGCTCTATTGAGGTACAGCAGGTGTTATTAAACAGTAGAAAGTACAGTACTTGCAGAAATAGAAGATATTTGTCCATTGGTGTGGTCATTGTTACCTCTGGCTGGAATCGGTTCCCCTTTCCCTCATCCTAGATTACCTGCTGGGTCTAAAGACATCCGAGTTATCCATCAGTTCAGTCAAGGTACACCTGTCTGCCATATCAACCTTTCATTCCCTGGTTGAGAGATTCTCCCTTTTTGCTCACCTAGTATGGTCCAGATTTATTAAGGGTCTACATAATCTCTTTCCACACATTAGACACTCCACGTGGTCTTGGGGTCTCAACCTGGTTCTCAATCACCTCATAAAACCTTCATTTGAATCCAGTATGACCTGCTCCCTACTTCATTTGTCCATGAAGATTGCCTTCTTAGTTGCCATCATGTTGGCCCATAGGTTTGGGAGATTGGAGCCTTGATGGCAGATCCCTCTTTACCATGTTATTTAATGATAAGGTCTCTCTCTGCCAGCACCCTAAGTTCCTCCAGAAGGCTACATTGGAATTTCAATCTATCCATATACCAGTATTTTTTCTGACACCCCATAGTTCTCAGCAGGAATCCTATTTCCTTGGACATTAGGAGGGCCATAACCTTCTATCCAGATAGATCTAAGCATTTTAGGAGATTGCCTAGACTCTTTGTATCCTTCGCAGATAGATCTGAGGGGGCTCCTATTTCTGCTCAAAGGCTTTCAGAATGGATATCTGGTTTTATCTCTACCTGTTATGAGTCTGCAGGTGCTCAGTCCCGCAGTGGGTGAGAGCAGATTCGACTAGATCCCCAGGCAACATCTACTGCATTTTTGTAGAATATTGACGTATCTCAGGTCTGTGGAGCTGCTACACGGACTTCAATCCATACATCTTCAAAGCAATAAACCCTGCTCCATGTTGTCAGGTCTGATGTGGCACTTGGCTGTGCAGTATTGTCTTCAGTTCTGGATCCTGTTCCAAAGCTCCCTCCTCCTTCTAGGTATACTGCTCAGATGTCACCTGAAGTGGAACATCCATAGGGACACTACTTGAAGAAGAAGGAAATGTTACTCTCCCGTGCAGTTATTCTAGTTCTTCAAGATATGTGCCCCTATTGGTGCTCCACTAGCTGCCCTCCTTCCCCTCTGCTTTGGTTGTTCCCTAGGGGATGACCGAGTAGAAAAGAAATTGGAGAGTGGTTCATCTGTGCATCCCTATCCAGCCTTGGTGTCTGCCACAAGGAGGCAGAGGGTGCATGTGCAGGCTGAATGGACACTGCTAGCTAGAAATCTTCAATCAAGGGCCTGAGAGGTTCATGAGCACCTGAAGTAGAACACTCATAGGGGGGCACATCTCAAAGACCTACAGTTACTGCACAGGGTGAGTAACATTTCCTTCTCCCTCATTCCTCATAGATATTCAGATAGGATGCTATACAGGTAACAGTGAGCTACAGTATAAGGCTGCCTGCATATCTGGGGGAATTGATTACATCTTGGTAGCCACAATGTGATGCTTCAGTGATTTGTGATGTTATCAGATTCCTGAGATATGGGTCAAACTGCCTCAGTTTGAGCTTTTTAGTATTGAGGTTTATATCAATGCTGAATGACAAAACATTTTAACAAAAACTAATTTATAGGCTGTAAGAACAGAAGAGACCTTTACAGTCATTTAGTCTGAGCTCCTGCATAACACTGGCCAGAGAATCACACCAAATAATTTCTACATCAAGCCCATAACTTATGTTTGAGCTAGAGCATATCTTCAAGAGAGATATCCAGACTTGATTATACATTTTCCAATGATGGAGAATTCACCATGTCCCTAGATGAGTTGTTCCAATGGCTAATCACCCTGACTGTTAAAAATGTACATCTTATTTCTAGTCTGAATTTATGTAGCTTCACCTTCCAGCCATTGGATGTCATTAGCCTTTGTCTGCTAAATTAAAGACCTTTTACTATCAGAAATCTCCTCCTCATGTAGGTACTTGTAAACTCTGATCAAGTCACCTCTTAATCTTCTCTTGGATAGAACCTAAATAGATTGAGCTTTATAAGTCTCTCAATATAAGGCATGTTTTATAGATCCCAAATCATACTCATTGCTCTTTTCTGAACCCTTTCCAATTTTTCAATAGCCTTTCTGAAGTGTGGATAACAGAACAGGACATGGTATTCCATTAATGGTATCATTAATGCCATATACTGTGATAATATCATCCTCCCACTCCTACTTGATGTTAGTTTCATGTCACTGATACATTTTATTAAGAGCTATGTATAGCACAAAAAAGGAACTTGCAAGTTCATTAGTGCCTGAAGAGAATAGCTAAATTTTGTTTAAGATTCTGTTTGTTGTCTTAATGAGGGGAAAATAGCAGCCAAATGTCTATGTTCTGGCAATTTCTGCAATATCCTTTAAAAACTTTATTGTATTAAGCATATGTATTATTGTGGGCTGAATTGTATGCAGTGTCTCCAGGTTGGAGATGTAATAGATATGAGGTCTGGGAGTTCCATGGGCTATATTGAATAACGTGCCAGAAAAGAATGGACTTTGGAACAAAACATGTTAAAGTGGTTTTCCTGTGGAATATATAGGGGGAGGTAAATGCAAATGCCACACCTCTGGTTATGCAAATACCCTGCCTTTTGAAGCTACATTCTGAGGAGTGGGCCATTTTCTGCTGATCATCTGTTACATGAGGCCCAAGCTGTATAAAGGAAATATTGAAGTACTCATGGTGGTTTGGTTCTGAATTTGAGACCGTTATAAACTTGTAACCACAGGGAAAACCCAGTTGTGGTTGTTACAGGACTGACACCTAGCAGAGCCTGACGTTGGAGTTGGGGTGACCTCTGGTAGTCTTTTTTAGCATGTGTGTAGGTTCTTTACTTGTTTTAATGTTTTTTCTGTAATGCTTTCACCATAGGAATATATGTGCTTGCTTAGAAAGAGCTGTGTGGTAACTTGTAACTGCAGGCAATACGCTGGGCAGAGCATCTGGAGAGAAAACAAAGCGCAGATGCTAGCCTGTTTAGGCAGTCTGTCTTGCTGGGACTATCACAGTGTAAGGCAGGAAACTGTCCAGCCTTGAAAACCCCTGGTCACGAGAGAGAGAGAGAGAGAGAGAGAGAGAGAGAGAGAGAGGCACAAATCTTTGCCCAAGAGAGGTGTGTTCTGGGAGCTGGAAATCTAACTGTGTGTGCCCCTGGTGGACCCCGGAGGGGAGGGGGAATACAGATGTAGTTGCCCCAAAGCTGTTTGTTTTATTAATGCGGAGAACAGAGCAGCCAAATAGCCATGTTCTGCCTCAAGTACACACTTGGGGGGGCTCCAACTGATTTCAACTAAAGCCCCTTCTCATACCCAAGCACAGAATTTAGTCCAAACTTTGTAGATGTTTAAAATGAAGGCGGTTGGCCCACTTTTTGAAATTGGGCACGAAATTTAGAATTCCCAACTGTGGAAATATGTATCCTATGTTAACCACCCAGGACTGAAAGCGCTGTCCACTGTCTGATTTCACAGAGAGGTGGAAGAACATTTTAAAGCCAAATAATAACTAGCCTGAACCTGAGCCTAATCTGTACCAAAGTCCCGTCTCCCCACAGCTTTACTAACAGAGTCACTAGCACCTCTTAATACACCTCTCTCCTTCCAGAGCCTTCGCCTAGTGATCTCCTTTCCTCAACATTCTCTCTATATATAGATAGATAGATAGATAAATTTGTATGGCTCATTCCCTCATTCACTTCATATTTTCCATAGTTTGAGGATTAAGTTTGGATCATTTTGCCTATTCAGACTTCCCTTCTCCTTCCCCTCCCCTTTAGGCAAGACTTTTTAGATCAGGGACAGGGATTTGAACTGTCAGAGCAAATGGACTGGGAGCTAGTGGAGGGATTGGAGCACATAGGTGGTGTGCTCATGGTGGCCTGTGCTATTGAGGAAGCAGGATATTGTATTCTGCCTGAGCTGGAGCCTCTGTATTTAGAGCCCTGGACAGATACAAAAATTTAGATATGTATCCGATCCACAATGCGCAAAGATGGTAAACAATACAACCGCATCTGCAAATATGAAGTGGATATCTGTGGATTTGCAGGGCTCTATCTGTATTGATTCCACCTTCAGCCCAGACACAGTTGCAGTAGTCTAGTCAGGAGGTGTATGGTAACAGATGTGTGAATCACTATGGCACAGTCCATCTCCAAGAGGAAGGAATGAAATTCCCCAGCAAGATGAAAGTGGAAAAAGGGATTGTTTTCCATTGATGCTACATGATTGTCTAAGCTAAACAGTCAGTCAACAGGATCACCACTGTGGTGACCAGGGCAGTCTTTAAAATGGAAGAGAGGTATAAAGTTCCAGTTCTTAAACTGTTTCTCTGTTGTGAGTAACATCACTTTGGTCATGCCCAGGTTTAGTCTGAGCCACTTGTTCTTCATCCAGCTGATCCCTTGCTGGCATTTTGACATTGTGTGATAGCACTGGTTGTGTCTGTGGAATATGGACTCCACAGCTGAGTGTCATCAGTGTATTGTTGGCAGAGGAGCCTTTGGTCTCTCACCATCTCTCCAAGTAGATTCTGAGGCAGATGTTGAAGAGCATTGCATGCATTGCCCTTCTCGGTGAACATTTGTTACTGTGTTGTATTGGACTATTACATAATAATATGTCAACTGTGACCCATTGAGACTGAAATCAATACATTTGTAGTTATTTCAGTGTCTGTGCAGCATAGTTGCCTTAATAGTATTAGTAATACTAATATTAATTGTTAGTATTGTTTATATTGTATTAATTTGTATTCTGATAGCACTTACAATGTGAAAGGAGGACACAGTCCTTGCCTTGAGGAGCTTACAATCTAAGATGACAAGCAACTTATGAAGGATGGAGGAGAAGGATACAACCAAATATATACATTAAAAAATATATATATTCTCTTTTGTCTGGCCATTATGATTTGGCTAATACCTCGCAGATGTTACAGAAAAAGTGAGTCTTGAGGAATGGCATTAAGTTTCAATTAAGGGAAGAAATTCCTTAGCTAAGTCGCATTGGAAGAAAGCCCAAAGACAGCTCAGAGTCCCATATAGCGCTTTAAACTTTTAGTTAACACATTAGTCTGCAGCATAATGCTACCCTTTAGAACATTACAATTTATTTAAATATTGAAAAACAACTGACAGGTTCTCTTTGCTTCTGCAGAAATCAATGACAAGAGTTTTGGGATCAGAAAATAGCAGTTGAGACTCTCTAGGGTAAGCAGTGCCTACCTTATTTTTAATCCTATACACTAGGATCTTTACATGCTGCTGTAAATTGACTCTGAGTGCCCCTTTATGTTTAAAAATTTCCTTCCCATTTTCCGATGTTATCGGTCTCCACTGGAATTTAGACATCCTTGAGAATATGCATGTGGTTTCATTGCCCATGTCAAGAAATTTACACAACGCACTAATGTAAAATCAAATTCATTTTGTCATTTTTTTTCTTCCCTTGCCCGGACAATGTTTTTTTTTTTTTTTTTTTTTTCATTTTAAAGCAGGAATGTGAACCTCTTCTGCTACAGTTTAAAATCGTCTTGAGAGAATCAATAAAATAAGCTTATGGCCTCAGTTTCTAATGAATGATTGAGTTGCAATCAGTACAGTTAGAACCTGAGTTCAGGAGAAGGAGAGAGACGTGACTATGTTAATATGTTCTAGTTATTTTTTTTCCCTTCCAGAACTGTAATATGTTATCCATACTTAAATTGGTAGGTGGAAATAAATGGAGCCTCTTAGTGAACTCTAATCTTCCTTAGTTGCACATGCCCTAGAGAATGCTCCACTGCTTTTCAGATGATAATAATTACAGCCAAAATGATGTTCTGCAAGCCTCCCTTATCTTAAATTAGGATAAGATTAAGGTCTAAGAATTCTATTTATGTTAGGTTTTTGGAAATAATGGATGTCTGGTTCAGATTTCTTCAGCATTCTAGAATATTTATTTCTTGTTTTACTTCTGTTCTCACTGACCACTCATGCTCTTATCTTTCATGGCTTAAAAAAACCTGAAAGGTAAAAAAATGAAATCCATGTTCCTTAAATTAATATTTTGGTTGATAGGTTTTCATAGTTTGTGGATTTAACACACAAGAGTCCCTGTTACAAATAAAACAGATTTACACAATATTTTAACAAACCCATCAAATATGAAGGAAAACGTGCCTCTCTTTGCTTACAAGTTATTATTCAGTAGTTCTGAACAGTCATAGGAAAAATATGTAATGGGTTCAGATTTTGAAAACATACCTATTATAAACTGGTATTTTCTGTTATCAAACCCTTATGCTTTCATAAATCTAAAATTGTACAAAAAGTGTGTAAAAGTTTCAGAAAGTTATAACAAACAAAAATAGGGCTATGCTCATTTACACGCTAAAAATAAAGTAGATCAAGAGTGATTTATGTATCAAACTCATTTCTATTCCCTACTTTTCAAGCTCGCAATGCATATGTTTTGTGGCTGTAATTATGATCCTCAGGGTGTGCAAGCCAAAAGGTGGCAGAGTCAGACAAAAAAAACATTAGGAGATTGATGACATGGTATTTTGCTAATACAATGCAAAATGCGCTAACAGATTATGAAGCTCATACTTACCCCTTCTGCTAATATGATCTAAATTTTGTTTCCTTACCAACTTCTGAACTGATCTCTCACTCATCTCAACTGTCTTTATTATAAAAAATGAAGAAAAACCCCTAATAAAAATGAAAATAGGAACACAAAATCTCACCATCATCTGCTCCGAGATCTTTTTTAAAAGGTTCCCAGGATGTTATTTTTCATCTTCAGATTAGAGATGTGTGCTTATTCAGATAGTCTCTTTTGTACACACAATAGGTTAATGCTACCTAGAAAGATACAGAAGGGAGATTTAACATATGCAGAGAACTAACACAATCACAATAGTGTTCTAACATACTTTGAATCCGGCATAATGCATAATTGCCTATCATTTTCCTTAGGAACAGGGTTCAGTAAAAACAGTTAAAAATGGATTTTAAATCTGAGTAAATGTTTTTGGTTAGTTGTGACAAATGGACTGTAATAAACTTTATCTGGCACTTATTTCTTATGCATTAATTATGGGCTTTGCAACATAGAAATAAAGACAAGCTGGAACATCCAGAGGTATTAACTTTTAAAAGAAAACCTCTTCATCATCTCTCATGATCATTTCTCTCCGTTATCGGTTGTTGAAGTGGGGACGATGTCACAACCTGCACCTTCCTGGGCACACATCTTGTCCAGCACCATGTCTGTGATTCACTAGTGCAGCCTTTTGACTCCTCTAAGCTTCTCTCTCAGGACACTTGTCTGTAAATATTGGGCAATCCTGGCTGCCTTTCCTTCCTCTCTTTTGAAGCCCCGCAGATCTCCTCAAACCCACTGATTCACTATATCTCTGACCTCAGGATTTGACAAACCACTAAACTTTTATTTAACTAGATTAAACATAACATACATCACAGCAGCTTTCAGTAACCCTTCTAACTTCTTACTCCAAGAAGGAAAGCCTAATTTTATAAGATCCTAGCAATGCTTCCCTCCCTCACCACAATCTAGCTCTCCAGTCCCCTCTGTGATCATGCTCCCTGTCTCCTTTGGAGCCAACCAATGACAATTTTTCAAATCGAACCCTCCACAAAATTTCAAGAGGGCAGTCTGGATGGAGCTTCCATCCAGGAGTCCAAGCCTTTGTGTGTCCATGCACTCAGCAGCATGTGTTCTTTCTGGTCTTTGTCGTCTTGTTGTTGGACAATTTCCCTTAACAACCTTTTTCGTGTCACAAATCATATATCATTCAATTTCCAGTTAACATAGTTCCTTCTGAACTGTGGACCATGTGACAGAAGAGAATATGTGTGGGCTTAGGTGGTGAGATAGTGGGCACCTTGTGATTGGAAGGTTGTCATTCATGGACCTCTCTTCCCTTCTCCTTACTTTCTGTCTTCAACACACTTTATCTCTGTTTATTTCCTATCACTCCCTTCTCTGTCTTCCCTCATCTTACAACCATGCCTCCTCCCACCAACCAATAGTTGTAGCTACTTGCATTAATGCTGAAAACCCCAGTGACCTTATATGCTATGGAGTGTGGCAAAAATAGGGATGAAAATATGGACCTTTTTGTTTGTATGTCTGTGTTACACACACAAGTGCCTGTATTAAGTGATATGTTTCCAAAACTTCTATGCATTTTTTTTATTTTCTAAAGGAAAAATCAGTAGCAAATTTTGAGAAATAACAAGCCGCAGGTATGTATGATTCCAGAAAAGCATCAGTAAGGAAGCAGATTCAAGATTTCAAGAGACTGTTATAGGCTACAGTAAATAATGATATCTGATAAAAACCCTGACAGGTTTTCCTTTTATGGTTACTGCAGCACGTTCATTCTGAACATATGGATCTTTGCTTTTAAATTTCCAAATCCTATTTTTCATGCACTAAACATAGTCCATGTATTAATTTAAACAACAGGAAAATTAGGGCTCTGATCGACTCCCCCTGATGTAAATGGAAACACTCTAATAGGAAGAAGAGTCAAGTTGGGCCCTTAATTCAAGAAAACTATTCTACAAGAGCTTTCATGTATGTAACAAAACAGCAATAAGCGAAATTCACAATTTAGGGTGAAACAGCATGTAACGACCACTGCTCACTGGTGGTGAGTTAAAATGGAGCTGGAGTGACATCTCACATGAATCTCCTACTCATTTCAGCATATCATGTGAGATACCTGGCTCCTGCAAGATCTCGTTTTGTATTGTCTTGTTTTTCAGTTTGTGTCCTTCCAATCAGGGCTAGTCATATGCATGAGCAAAATAAGTGATGCAATAAACTGCTTACTTGGTTAACTTATGTGCTGGCCTGATCTCTTCCTCCTGCAGAAAGGACCGATGTAGAGAGGCAATGCCTAGCCTAATTCTTTAATTCATCGGTGTGAGACCACATTCTTGTGTGGTGTCTTGCAAATCAAAAGGCCAGCCTTGTGTTCAGAGGGTGGTATGCCTTTAAATTACTTCACGTGGCCTTACTTTGAAGATAAAAAATGATAAAATGCTAAGTATTGTGTCCTGTCTCACTGATACACAGGGATCAAGGGTGAATAAATAGGCTTTAATGTGCCCATTGTGCTTATTCAGATTTTGATGTGGGAGTTTCATGTTTTCATCTGGTACATTTTGAGTTTAGTTACAGATTTTCTTGGTGGTTATAACCTCAGTATTCTTTTAATGCAGTAGTTTTGGATTTTTGTGGCCTTATTAATTAGATAATACAGTGTATTAAAGTTTTAACCAAATAACAAATTAGCTTTTTTAAAAAAAAACTTTAAGACACCTTTCACAGTTTAGGGGTTTATATTTTTTTGTGTGTCTCAGAAAATGAGGCAGGTTTTTTCCTGTAGGGTGTGATGTGGTGAAGGCGGACTCTCAGGTTCAAGACTGTGAAGATGTCCAACTGGCAGCTGGACAGAGGAAGTTGGTGGGAAAGAGGGATTGTTATGCCGTGGAAGGAAAACTGGAAAAAAAAATTACTGTATCTTTGACAAATTATTTTCGTCTATATCTGTGTGTCTGTCTTGTATTTTAGATTGTCAGCTCTTTGGGGAGTGGGGTTATCTTCTGTTCTGTATGAATACAATGCCTAGTACAATACTACCCCAGCTGTGGTTTAGGCCTTTAGGCTCTGCCAGAATACAAATTATTAATAGAAGTAATAATAATAATGAGTGAATCCACAGTGAAGAACAAACCCTTGGTAACTCTTTTTGCACAGAATCATTACCTTCTCCTGGGAGTAAACATAGTGGGTCATTTAATATCCATGACACTAATTAACCTTGGCAAAATGTTGGAGAGTGATTGCAACTGTGATGTGCCTGAAAAATCAAGAAACTGATAAATGGTTTTGCAAGTGCAAACCCGTGCTTTTATTTTTTTTTTAAATTTCAAAATACATTCTTAATGCTTAGAGAATAGAGCTACACCAAACTCTCATTTTCTGTTTCACAAATATTTGCATGTGAACACAGGTTTCCATGTGCATTTACAAGATGTTGGTGAGTTGATCACTTCCACTAACATGGATCTTTGTACTAAAAAGAGTGGAGGACCAAATCTCAAGGTTTTCACAGAGCTGCTCAGTGGAAATTTGCAGACACACATTCAAGCTTTTTCCTGGAAAGAAAATCGCATTTCATTGATGTGGAATGCAACAAAAAAATGAAGTCAAAATTTTAAAATCACCTGTCCCCTCTTTTTTTTTTTTTTTTTCTTTTAACTTGTTACTTGTGTAACAAAACTGATAAAAGCATGTTCACCCAGCTGCTTGCTGTGGAAATATTTTCTCTGCTTATGGAACGTTTTGGTAAGAATGTTTCTGGCATTAAGCTATGTGTAAGTGGGGAAATGGTCCCACTATTGTGGGGAACTTTCCTGGCTTATGCACTACCCCGGTGAAGTGGGCTAGCGAAAAAGGATCTGAGTCCTCGCTCCCACTTCCTTTACCCAGAGGCCTGCCTGACCTCAAAGGCTCCCCTTCCACTCTCCTGTGTGGCAGAGTCCTCATAACCCCAACAAGGCTGGGCCCAGGATTCCTGGGGGGCTCAACCCCCAACCTTGTTGTGGTCACTTAGGGCAGGGGCTAGGGTGTCCCCACTCCTGGGTGCTCTCTCTGCACTGGATTGTTCCCTGACCCACTGATCATCACATACAGTTCAAAGCAAATACAATTTATTAAACAGCAATCAATTAAAAAAATAAGGAAAAAAGGGAAAGGTTAAAGGAAAACACATCACCCCGCTCTGTGGCACGGGGACATTACAACCAGCGTCTCTGAAATGTAATGGAAGTTCACAGTCTGTTCCTCACAAGTCCCAGGCTTCCTTTTCAGGCTCTGGCTGTGCTGCAGGGATGCTGCGGGTCGGACACTTGCTCCGGCGGTGGCCACACGCCCTCAGGCTTTAGGTGGCAGGACCCTTCTACCCAGCGTTGCCCCCACCCCATCATGGTTATGATCCCCCTCCAAGTCTGGTCTGTAAGGCGTCTTGCCTGGGGGCATCTCCCTGCGCTGGGCCCACTGCGAAGGGTCCCCCTTGCTTTCCCCAGCTGGTCACCGCACCCAGCTCCGGACTGCTCCAGTCCCACCACTCTGCCTCAGCTCCAGCTCTACTCTGTCACAGCACGGCTGCTGCTCTGCCTCCAGCTCCCTGGGCTGCTTCTTCGGCCCCTCTGGCTCTGGTTGCTACAGCTCTGCTCCCAGCACAGGTCTGCTCTGTGACTCTGCTCCCAGCACTGACCTGCTTCCCGGGCTGCTTTTCTGTCCCCTCCGGGTCTGGCACAGCTCTGCTCCCCAGCTCAGCTTGAGCCCCTGGTCTCTCCTTAGCTCGGCCCCACTCTGTCTGACCCAGGCAATTCCAGCTCATATGGAGAATGGGACCCACCATGACCACCTTACTCCCAGATTAGCCTGCCCGCCCTTGTCAATCAGGCTGACCGGGAGCATTGGCCTCTCCCCATTGTTCCTGGGGACTGTCAGTCTCAGGGTCCTGATTTCCCATCAACCCTTCCCCTTCCTTTTGGTTAGCCAACCAACACCCCCCCCCTGAGTTTTACTAAGGGGCCAACAGTCCCGTTACATATGGAGCAATGAGACTAAATGAGCAATCTGCTTGTTATAGGGCCTTCTTCTGACCTCACTTTCACTGTTTTTTCACCATTGTAACAACATTGACTTCAGTGGAATTACTCCTAATTTAAACCAATGTAACTGAAATCAGAATCATCCCCCATGTATTTTTCAGCTGAATGTGATCAAGAATTTCCTGCAGTTTTGAAAAAGAGATAATGAAATAGCTGAAAATGCTGAAATTTGCTAATATTTCTGTGTTAGACTAGTATTGTAGCAAGTTAATACAATATTGCACATATCTAGCAGGATGGGAAACTATTAGTGTTTCGTTTGACTATAAAAGCTCCATTGTTGTTTATTCTGGGTAGGTTTCATTGATGCCTCTAAATTTAGGTACAAAATAGACACATCTTTGTACTAAAACACATGCATGCGTTTGAGTGAAGTCCTCAGACTGCACAGTTTGTATGTGCACTGCAGCCTTGGAAAAAAGTAAGCTGTGTTAATGCCCTTTCTGATCAGAGACCATATGATCTCATTTGACAAGCCACATAATAGAGCTACTCATTTGTGTTGCTATGAGAGTCACATTCCAAATACTTCATCTAATAAAACATTTCCCCTTTTATTCAATGATGGCTGTAGTTTATTTCCCCCACCCTTTCTGCTTTTCCCCTTAACCTCTCGTTTTCAGAGTCCTTTGCAATGATGCTTTCTGACAGTGCTTCACAAACAGACCTCTGCTATTACTGAGTTAGCAAAGCAATAGAAGCCATTTCCTCCCATAGTAATATTGCTGTAAACCCTGCATCCCTAACTAAATGGAATGTACTGAGTTGGAGTGGAAGTGTATAATGGGTGGTTCAGGGAGTGGTGTTAGGACTGATCTTATTTAGCATCTAAAAGAGCAAGTTAATGACCCACTAATGAAATTCTCACAGGAAGCTATACTATGAAGGGATTTGTGAGCAGAGAACTAATGCAAGGGGACCTAGAAAGATTAGGAAATACCAAAATGAAATATGAAAGCAAGTACATATGGGAAAAATCATTTGAAACAGTGAAATTCAACTGAAGGAAGAAACCTGAAAAAAGTAATGGTGAAAAAGACCTTGTAGTGCATCCGAAGAAGTGGGCTGTAGTCCACGAAAGCTTATGCTCTAATAAATTTGTTAGTCTCTAAGGTGCCACAAGTACTCCTGTTCTTCTTTTTGCGGATACAGACTAACACGGCTGCTACTCTGAAACTTGTAGTGATAGTGGACAGCAAATTAGACATGAGTTTGCAATTATGGCTGCAAAAAAAATCAATATAAATGTAGTCTGTATATTAGAAACCAGATTTATGTTAATGGTCCCTCATGTTTGCCTGTAATTATACCACACCTAAAATATTGCATTTATTTCTGTACATCTCCAATACCAGAAATTTTTTGTCTGGCCTTCCTCCAGTTTGGCAATATTTATCAGGAATTAAAGGGATTAGTTTATAAGGAAAGATTAAAATATCTAAATCTGTATAGCTTGCTTAGGCAGTTACAGAATAGAGGGTATGATGATAATTGTTAAATAATTAAAAGGGTGTAAAGGCCAAGGCTGGAGAGAAATTATTTCACATTGTCCAGGGGTTATAACTAGAAGTAATGGGATGAAATTAAGAAAGGGAAAAAGTTGAGGCTGAGAATCTTATATTTTGAAAGTGAGATATAGTGGATTGTGGAACTGTGCTATGGGGAATGATGGAAATTCACTGCTTAGGCCTTTCAAAATAAAACTGGGACAAACACTAGGAAAATATACTGAAGAGAACAATCTTGCACTGTGGGGGAAATGATTGATGATGCAATAAGGCCTTTTCTATCTCTAACTATGATCCAAATATGATTCCATGATCTAACAAATTGAAATTCAGGGAAACACTTTCCCGTAATTGTGCAAGAATAATGATTTCCCTTGTAGTTCCCTTGGTATTGTTGAAAATATGGTATGCTTAATTCCATTTCAACTAGGAATTAATAAATGAATGTCCCCTCATGGTATCAAAACACTGACATTTCCCACTATTTAGTGGGTGTAAGAGCCTCTAGAGTGTTTAACAGAATACAAAGTAATATTTACTTTGGATCTCCCTTCGGGCAAAACCCCCATTGACATCGTTTTTTTCTTTTTCAATGGAACTAAGCTGATTTACACCAACTGAATATCTGGCCCATTATGTAAACAATAGGCAATAGGAAGCACAGATTGGGTAAAAATGTTCATATTAAGGAAACCACACAAAACCTTTTTTCTTGGTAAACCTTTGTGTTGATTCTGCCTTATTAGATGTTCCTATTGGAAAATTAAATTATTTTACTACATCTTACACGTTTCATCAGAAAAATTTAACACAAAACTAATTTTCCTAATGGTATTTCAAACATGTATTTAATGATGTTACTAATCAGTTTGTTACTAATTGTTCCATTTTTCTTATGAAAGTGTGAATACCTCCTATTATCTTGTCTCCTGGTCTGTGTGACTGGGGCAGTGATCAAATACTGAGTAGCATTCATGGTCTGTTCCCCATTTTCAGTTACTGTGAAGTGCAGCCCTCTGAAATGAAGAACTGGCACGGACATGTTCCATGAACACAGGGTTTTCAAGATGTTTTTTATATGAATTAATTTCTTTTTTTCCTAAGAAGCAAAGAGGAAATATACCTGATTTAAAATGTAGACTACACATAGCATGAGTGGCAAGATTATGAAACCAGTATGCACTTACATGAGAAAACACATTTTTATTACAAGTAACTGTGTAACATGACTTTACAATATGCAGAGAAATCACTTGGGTTCACTAGACACATTGCTAGTGTGGTTTTGACTGATATGATCTTTGACAAATTGGCATCTTTGTACACGTGGCAAGAAAGACTCCATGTGTCTAGCCATCTTATTTTGTGATCTATTAAATTAGAATAGAGTATGCTTTATTAATATTTGAAATCTTGCTAATTTTTCAATGCACTTTTCATACATTTCTCACATTTTGGTTCTCACATTGTATTGTATTGACCATAACATTAAAGTTAGGCATTCTTATAGTGTCTTTTATATTCCCTCAGAGGTTTTAAAAATCTTTCATTTGATAGTGAGTTCCTCCTGCTATTGTCTATATTTCTGATTCTGTACTAAAATAAATTCCTTTGCAAAGTCTCAGTAACATTGCACCCAAAATCTCAATGTCCTTATTTTGGCTCAGAATTTGATTAGGGCTGCTGCCATTTATTACAGATTAAAATCACATTCAAAGTCTTTACATTTGGAGATTTACACTCAAGCAAAATCACTATCTTCTCCCAAATCAGAACACTTTCAAAGCACATCTGATTCTGGACACTTTTTTTCCCCCTAAAGCTTTTTGCCACCTGCTTGGAACTCATGCTATCTGATTTTATATATATATATATATATATATGACTGCCATTAGACTGAAATGATTTTTCTTCAGTTTGCTCAAAGCCAGATTTAAAGTCAGGTCCCAGAGGTAACAGGAAAGTCGATCCCCTAAGCTACTCAGTCATTGTTTGCTTTTTTTACATGTAATATCCTATTTCTAAGCCAGAGTGTAATTTAAAATACAACATGCACTACATAAATATGTCCTTTGGAAATTTTGTAATATGACATTTAATAGAAATTAATTGCATTTATTATCATGTTTGTTCTAAATTTCCACCTCTCCCAAACCAAGCCATAACAAAAAACAAACCTGAAAAATGGATAAATCTACTTGGTTATTCAAAAGCATTTCTCAGTCTTATTCTCTTTTTCTATAGTTCTACTGCTTTAAATCAATGCTGCTACAGTAATTCTGCTGAACTCATTAAAAAATATACCCATGGATATATAATTTACAGTACAATAGTTCACCTAAAATGAAATCTGAATCTCTCCTCCCACATTAGTTATGTTTTAATATCACTTAAAACATACAGATTTGTAGGGAAATCCAAATA
Organism: Chrysemys picta bellii; assembly: GCF_011386835.1. NCBI lineage: Eukaryota > Metazoa > Chordata > Testudines > Emydidae > Chrysemys > Chrysemys picta. Next base: position 29,944,196 of record NC_088801.1, on the reverse strand, counting down.
AGATCTCCATATTTATTGTAGTGCTCAGAACAGCAAAGGGTTATTCTAGCCTAGGCGTTGTAAGTACAAGCAACAGGACTCCATTGGCTTTAATTTGTCCATGTCTTTCATTTGATACTACCAGTATTAATAGCTTCGCAAGGAAATTCTGCAGTCATTAATCATAATAATTAATCAGATCCAATTATATTGCATATAAATGCGAACAAATTGCTGAAAAAATAATGATCTATCACCAACATGTCACAAGGAAAAAGAGACTAAAATAGTAATTAGAAGCAGGGATTTAGTTGTGTACAAGTACTCTCTGCAACTGATTTTAACAGTGTGATGATCTGATGATGTAATTAGTGGAAAGTAAGTCTAGCAGGCTTCTGCAGTAGACTGCCTAATGATTTGTGCAACCAGAAAAAATGAGTATTTGCATTAGTGACCACTTTTACATTAACCACTACTTTCTTGTTTTTAGACAAAAGTGAGAGTTTGGAAATATGTAGATTTCAAACTCTTTAAACTAAGTTTTGCCTTTGTGTACTTCAAAAATCTTTAAATGTTACTTCTTGGGATTTTTTAGGAGGCAATGATATTTGTTAACTGAAGATCACTAATAAAAAGACATAATTTAATAAAGATAAGTACAGTAAATATGTGTTATATAAGTAGTGGGTTATACAGAAGTTACACACTATAATTTCTCTGTGTGATCATGGACGTGCGTGCATATCCGCACACGTGTATGTGTATATATAATATAATGAAAATGTTAATTATATTCACTAAACTTCTATCTGGTTTATGGAAATGTTCTGTAAAAGGAACTAACATTTTCACTTCACTTTAGTACATCATGTAACTAATTACTATTTGAAGCAGCAGTTGTTTTTTCTTTTTAAATCACACTTGTACATGACATAGGATTTTATTTTGCTATGTCTGAAACCTGGCCCTCTAACTCCCCCCTCGGCCCCCAAAATCCCTATTAACTATAAATTAATCTCCAAAATTATTTCAACACATAGCTTTTTTCTTCAATGCAAGTTTTCAGTTGAACTAACACAGTATAGCTTTGCAATGTGTTATGTTCTTATTATGTACACTGGTGATTAGCACACATTTAATGAGTACTAAAATGTTCTTTCTATTAAACTTCCCCCTCACCTTAAAAATGTTCAGTATTAGTCCAATGGATTACACTTGAAATAGTTAACTGAAGATAGATGAGCATTTTTATGATAGATTTGCTACTTGAAAATAAATGTTAAGTTCATCATAGTTTTCAATACTAAGCACTGCACTTTACTGTCTTTGATCTCAATGTTGTGACTACTACAAAGAAATAAAACCTTATCTTACCTTTTCCAGCATCTACTGCAGAAGACCTCAATAATGCATAAGAACATCTGGAAGTACGGTAATTTCAGCTATCAGAGATAAGAATTGACACAGAACAGGTAAACCCTACAAAGTCATCATGTTGAAATGAGCTGATTAAGGTTTGGTAACATAAAACATCATGTATAGTGTTTTCATGCTTGCTACATCTCGCTATTTCATATAAAAAAGGAATGTCAATTATTTAATCCCTTTCAGTATATTTAATAGGTTGATTAGCTGGGAGCTATATTATATTTTAGATAAAGAGACAGAAATGACTGCAAATCTATTGCCATATACATCTATTTAGAGTTAACTGTGAGTTCATAGAAAATACACGGGCATAGTAAACAGGGTTTTGAAATGACAATTTTTTACTGGTTGCAAGTGCTAATTGCTAGTTTCTCAAGGGTATAGAATTAATCACCTGCTAGATTTACAGTCTCTAGGTTGAGACCTGAGGATGGAGGCAATAAGAAAAGCTCTTGAGGGACATATCATATGGTGATTCTAAATATCAGTCTCTATGCATATGTAAATTGGCAACAAAGTTTTTTCAAAGCTCAAGTATGCTAATTTCAAACAGGCAAGACTAAAGCTAGCTTTTAGCAGCTGTTTAACGTCTGCCTGTGGGTGGTAGAGAGAGCTTAAAATACAAGCAAACAGTGGTGCATAAGTAATTAAGCAACATTTTGCTGGGCATAAATAATTCTGTTTATATTGCTCTTTTGAAGAGTATAGAATACAAAATAACAGATCAAGTGCACCTTTGGTCACCAGAGGTTAACTGTTCTTCCTCTTTACCTTTCCTTTGGTTTCACATTTTAAGAGAGAATTAACTGCGGGTTGGTGTTCTGTCATTTGTATATTCAGGAACTTTATTTAACATTAAAGTAAAACTAATCCTTTAAAAAAGTTTTTAACATCCCACATTTGCAGCTCAGCAGCATCATTTTTATGCTACTCTCACATGACGTACCTCTCTAGAATAAACTTTCTTTATAGTATAAAGTATATCAGAAGCATACATTTATCTATCTAGACAGAACTGCTTTTTCATAAGGCTAGCCAAAGTTGATAAAATTATGCTAAATATGTGCTTTTTTGTTAAACTGACTCACTGATTTTTACAATTTAACTAGTTTCAAGGTCATAAGGCTGTTGATAGTCCGTAAAACAAAATAGCCTGACTTTTGCAGTTCTTATCATGTAAATTATTACATGCATTAAAATAATAAGAAGACAGTTGTCATTATGATATTCTCATTAAAAAAAAGAGTTACTGAAGTGGCTGAACGCAGAATGGTCGCCTAATTTTGATAGCTTGATCTAAACTAGGGAAGTGACTAAAAGCTTGAAAAACCAAGTAGAGAGGTTTAAAGAATGTCTTACTTGATTCAGTAAAAACCTTGAAATTGACCAGAAGAAAGATGAAAGATTTAACATGATTTGGAAACATCTAGTCTGGAAAAAAGGATTATAGGTACTAACTGTGATAAGAGTCAGGGTTTTAAAACTTGGGTTTGATTAAATGTTAATGATTTAAGGAATTAACTATTAAAAGAATTTAATAGTTAATAAAGGAAGCTTTCAGTGGAAGTATCCTATGTTACTGTAATGAAATCAAATACATATATACCATTTATAGTTAGGACTGTCACTATTAGTTTGCTGTAGCAGGAGGGGCTATTTAGGGAGAGGGAGGTGTTATATTCAGAAAGGAGAGGTGTCACGTGTCAGTTCAATTACAAAATTGCAGTTTGCACTTGCAGAATTTACTTCACTTCATTGTGTGTGATTGGAGTTTGCTCCTACGCATAACTAGCCCACTAAACACCAGTATCCCACTATAGGCAAGGCCTAGCTTTATGCAGGCCCTGTGCCTTTGAATGTCTCCTGGCTCCTTCCCGTTGTGTGGCAACACAGCTCCATGGGTTTCCCTTTCCTCACCATCTACAGCACTCAACACCTCTCCCATTCAGAGGGGAGGTTACAGTGCAAGGACTGTGGAATCACTGTGAGGTGGCAGTCCAATGCAGAATGATTGTCCCTTCTCTTCCCAGCCCCTGCCCACTTCACATGTATGGATTCCAAGCCTTGTAACACTCCCACATAGATGATTTGGCTCCAAGTTTCTAGTAATTAGGAATTTCTCCTTTCCTCAGGATCCTCCTACTTCTTCCCCTCAGTCTTTTTGCAAAAAGAAGAACAGGAGTACTTGTGGCACCTTAGAGACTAACAAATTTATTAGAGCATAAGCTTTCGTGGACTACAGCCCATCCGAAGAAGTGGGCTGTAGTCCACGAAAGCTTATGCTCTAATAAATTTGTTAGTCTCTAAGGTGCCACAAGTACTCCTGTTCTTCTTTTTGTGGATACAGACTAACACGGCTGTTACTCTGAAACCTGTCAGTCTTTTTGGACATTTAAAAAAAAATTTATTTTCTAAATCACTTGCATCTATTCTTTTTTAATTCTTCTGATTTTCTCACATAGTTCTGATGGTAGTGCATCCTCATATACCTCCCCAGCTGGGGGAGCCTGCTTTCCCAACTTCAGTGGTCTTCCCCACTCCACATGAAGCCAGGAAGTCTGTTTGGTAGCTGTATGTCTGCAGTACTAAGTACAACATAGTAATTTATGGTATTTTTTTGGGGGGAAGGGGGAAGTTGCTGCTATTGTTCGTTCAGTTTAAGAGATGATAGTTTGTGATCACACTGATTTCTTGCCCTAGGAGGTTACAACGTAATCCTCAATTGTCTGTTTTATAGCTGGGAGTGTTTTTGTTCTCTTGGGAATATCTGAAAGACAGTGAATTCTTGGTTTACCACAATGCCTCTTCCCAGTTGACAGACATCAGGCTGGTATCTCAAAATCTGCCCTCTGACAAATGGCAAATTAACACAACCACTTATCTCCTTAGAGAGTTGTTCATTTTCTTTAGTCCACAAAATTGTAGGGGCTTATTATCTTTAGTAGGTCTGTTAAGGCAGTAATTAAAAAAAAATATAGGGACAAACCATCTGTAATACTTTATCTGCTTCCCTTCCTTCCAGCTAGAAAATATTAGTTATTTCAATCCAGGCAGCTAGCCAAATTTGGGGTCTTGCAGGTTGTTCCAGCGAGGAAAAATGGATGAGTGAGTCAGGTTTCTTCAATTCAATTCTGTTTATTTACAAGATTAAATGTACAAAGTCCTGTTTTCCTGAACATAGGAGGAATCAAATGAACTAGAGTGTGTCCCTGTTCACTCCACCTCTTTTTGCCAGAACCCCCAAAAGCGTACTCTCTAGGCCTTTCCTCAGGAAAGCTACAGTGCTTGTGAGGCTATGCTGGTGCTTTCTGCTCCTGCTGTTTCATGGTGCTTTTGTTGTTCTGTCTGTCTCTCTCCTGCTCCCAGGGCCGACTCTAGGCACCAGCATCCCAAGCATGTGCTTGGGACAGCACTTTTTAAGGGGTGGCACTCCGGCTTTTTTTTGTTTGTTTGTTTTTTGGCAACTTTTTTTTTTTTTTGCTTGGGGCGCCAAAAAACCTGGAGCTGGCCCTGCCCCCTTATCCAAAACCATACTCAATGAAGCCCTCACAGTTCTAATTCCTGAGTAGACTGACATATGCCTTGGTTTTCAGCAGGGACTGCTTAGCTTAACTGCCTCTTAGCTATCTTAAATGAGAGGCTGCGGTCACACTCACCAGTTTAAATGAGGTTTAATCCAACCTATAACAATATTTTGGCTGCTGTTTCACTTTTTCTTTGCTTTCTTGCCATTCTGCGGAGGTGGCTCATTTACATACTTCCCTGTCACCTGGGTCTGAAATACAGAGCCTGTTTGGAAACACAAAAAGTGAGATTAATTTATTTTATTTTTCTTATGCTTCTGCCTGCACTTCCTGCATTCAGCTAGCACTAGAAGCAGAGGAAGCAAACTATTTCAAGAAGCACCATTTTTATGATGTTTTGGTCCATCCACCAATTGGAAAGGTCTAGAAATCTTGAGATAAAGACAAGTACAATCAGATTTCTGGCTTGATGTACTTTCCTGGACCTGGAAGCTTTAACTTTCCAAACCGAAGTAAACCTCTGAAAAACTTTTGATGATTGCTTATTGACATTGACAACTGTGACCCACTGAAACTGCCAATGGCAGATAAAAACACCCTTCACATCTACTTTAAAAAGTATGAGGGGTAAATGACATATTTAAATGCTTGCCACATCCTCCTCTGCAAAGCACAACATTACAGCTGTGTTTTACTCTCATGTATGCATGGGAGTTCCTCTGGGATCAATGGGACCCCTACATGCATAGCTGAGTGTAGAATTTGTCCCTTAATATGCCTTACAGTAAAAGAAAAAATCCGTTATCTGCATCTTTCCTATGGAGACAGCAATGGATCTCTGGAATACTATATTTTAATAGTGAATCTAGAGAACAACATCCTTGAATTGATTTTCATTTTATTTGTTTTTCTTCATAGCCTTTTTATTAATATTATGTGGGTTTGAGTCCAACTACAGCCATTTTCTTTCATTTTATAGACACTAATTTGCATAGTAACCTAAATTTGGGTAGGAGATAACGGCAAATATTTGACTAGTCCATGAATTTTAAAATTGTTTTCTCTAACACAGGAAAAATATTTTTGCTTAAACTTTGCATTTTTCCTGAGTTTTAAACTAACTCCTTTAAAATTAAAAAATGGGAATTTCGTATTTCTCTTCTTTTGAAAAGTATTTTACATTTGCTTGAATAAATATTGTCCTATGGAAGGAATCTGATTAAAAGGAAGTACCCGACCACCAACACTATTAACTCTCCAAGAATATTAAGGTATTAAAAATACACATCCAATAAGCCAACAGGTACATCCAGTTAGTTTCCACCTATTCTAGAAAGATTTCTTTTAGCTCCACACATATTAAAAACCCCTTCAGCTGTCATGCTAGTGTGGCAGAATTTAGTTTTCTTCTGAAGAGCTTACTTGTCCCATGAGTATAAAGACAATAGTACACTATACAGAGAACCAATAAATCAATTAGCTTTAACAGCCGGTGTTCAGGAAATGCATTTATTTTCTTCATTGAAAACACAGTTTTTACTTGTAGCCATACTTCATACTGTTAAGGTCAATTTTTCATGTGGAAATTAAATCCAGTGGCTGAAAAACTGCTCGTAAATTTCATAAAGTAAAAAAGAAATGTACTTACTAATGTAGGATCACAAGTTTGTTTTGTTTGTAATTATCCATCTTTAGCATAATTGAGATTCGAAACAGCAGCTAATAGCCCAACTGTCTCAAATTACTACTGCCTGTAACTTTACCTTGCCAAATATCAGTGAGTTTTCAATTGCAACACAACTCCTAAAGTCTGGGTAATTTTAGAGCAATTAATTGAAAGAGGTGATTAATAGCTTAATAATGGGTTGTTCTGTGTTTAAAAAGTGCAGGGAACATGTATAGGAATGGAATATGCAATTTTGTATCCCTAAAACATAATCTAATTGAAAAATGAGCAATTAGTTTTCCTTACTAGTACTTTACATTTGTATTTTGAGACACTCGTTTGATCTCTTCTGAGAAAATGTGAAAAATCTGTATTTTTAATTAACTCCATGAGTGCTGCATGTTGAATGAATTCAAGGAGGATAAGGTGTCTGGTGGTATCTAGCAAATATTAACAACACTTAGCATTGATATAATTATATATTATAACATGTTCAAAGCTATTAATTGTTTTAGTACAGCACCCCTGCAAGGTAGGTGGGTGAATATTTAGTAACCTCATGTGATGTGGCTTACCTGGCTTTTACAGCTCCCTACAGGAGGCCTTGCAGTCCTCCTACTCCTACCCCAGGAAGCAGCAAAGTGACAGGAAAGGAGCAGCGAAGGTGGGTCCTTCAGGCCTTCTAGAAAGGCCTCATGAAAGCAGCCAATCAGAGCCAGGCAAGCTCAGATAAAAGGAGCTGCAGGAGTTCAGCAGGTTAGTTCCTGGCTGGGACAAGAGGGGTAAGGAAAGATGCTCATCTCTTGCCAAAGCAGCTCAAGGGACAACCAGTTTGTTTCTGGACGCATTTGTTTAAGCTGGATTTGTAGGGAGAGAGAGAGAACCTAAGACCTTAACCCTGAGGCAAGGGTGATGCTAAAAGGGGCCAAGTCGGAAGAGGCTCAGGGAAGAAGCAGCAACAATCGAAAATCAGGCGGTGTTTAGTTGCTGTTTATAGGGTCCCTGGATTTTAACCCAGAGCTGTGGGTGGGACTAGGTCCCCATACTGGCTACAGTGGAATAAACTCCAAGAAGGGAACAGGGTTTATTTGAGAGCCTGAACAGAGCGCTGAATTTCAAGGGCTCAAAGCTGAGGCTGAACTTCAGGGGACTTTTCATTTATTGAACTCTTTACTACCCTGGAAGGGGTTCATTTGCACTTTGTGACTTGACTGGAGGGCCAAGCCATGAAAGACCTACCAAGATTGGCCAGAAGCTTGCAAGGTTGCCAAGGGGGGAGAAAAGAACAGTAATATCACACCCAGCTGCAAGGAGGTTCTCAAGAGGTGAGTGCCCCCCATTGCACCCCATGTTACAGATGGGAAGTTGAGACAAAAAGATTATGTGCCTGAGGCCACACAAGTCAGTAGCGGAACCCAGGATTAGAGCGCCTAGCCCTATGCTTGTTCCTCCATATCATGCAGCCTTGCACCGTTCAGCATAACACAAGAATGTATGGTGCATGTCTCTAGGGTCATACAGATGATGTTGTTGTCAACATTAAGACATGAATATATATGGGAGCTGTTCTCTAAATGCTGACAAGGCCCCTAGATTACCATGTAAACTAAGAGCTGCAGCAATCAGAAAGGGCTGGAGCAACTTTGGTCAAAGCTGGCTACTGTTCTAGCTGGCAGGCTCAGCTCCTTCCTACTCTGTTCCTTCTCCCACCCCCTACTGGCAAAGTGTGTCCCTCATAATTAGCTCTGCCCTTTACCCCAGCTGCCAGTAGGAGGCTGTTGATCTGTCCTGCATACTGCTGTGTCTGAGAAAGTGAGATCTGGTTCACCTTCATGTTGTCTGTATTGCCTGGGTGCAGGGGAGGGATATAAGGATAGCTATCAAGGTTCAAGTAAAGCGTTGGCTATGCTACTGTCTGTATAAAGTCTCTAAGTATCTGTTGTCTAAACTGAATGTTCCAGAAGTATGAGCTGCTTTCTCATGCAATTATTAGAACAATAATGTCTTCTTTCTTGACGAACTTGACACTTGAGTGTTTATTAAAACATTGCATGGTGTCAGGAATTACATCAAACCAGAGATGGCACGATTACTTCTTCCATATCCACTGGATTTACAAGAAAACTTCACAAAATAAGGCATCATGCTAGGCAACAGTGTGACATTTTCACATCACTGGGTCTGCCTAGGAAGCACCTAATGTCCAAAGAGTAGTCTCTCTCCCATCTGGTAGGTACATTATTCTAGGTATATAAGGCATTTACACAATGCAGGGTAAGAAGACAAAGGGCATTTGTCATCGGTTATGGATAAGAACACAAGAATGGCCATACTGGGGGTCAGACCAATTGTTCCTCTAGCCCACCAGGGCCGGCTCCAGGCACCAGCGAAGGAAGCAGGTGCCTGGGGTGGCCAATAGAAAGGGGCGGCAGTCCGTCCATTGTTGGGGCAGCACGTCCAGGTCTGCAATGGCAATTTGGCGGCGGGTCCTTCAGTGCCTCGCTTTCTCTTCGGTGGCACTTCGGCGGCAGCTCAATCGCTTCGCCGCTTGGGGCGGAAAAAAAGCTGGAGCCGGTCCTGTAGCCCACTATCCTGTCTTTCAACAGTGGCCAGTGCCAGACCCTTCAAAGGGACAGGGCACCCTTGTCCATAAGCTTGATGACTCCCTCAAAGACATCCCTAATAGATTGGCTGAAACTATAGTAAAGAACAGAATGCTCACACGTACAGATGAATGTAATATGTTGGAGAGGAGTCAGCATGGCTGTTGTAAAGGAAAATCACGCCTCACCAATTTGCATGGAATGGAAGTTAGTCTTACCAGCCTGTAAATGCCAGGATTGCCTCTGGAGCCTTTTTAAAAATTGGCATTATGTTAGCCTGTGTCATCCACTCATCTGGTTCAGAAGCTGTTTACCACAGCTAGTTTACCACAGTTAGTAGTTCTGCAATTTCTATTTGAGTTCCTTCAGAATTCTTGGATGAATACCATCTGGTCTTGATGACTTATTACTGTTTAATTTATCAATTTTCCCCAAAACCTTCTCTATTTGACACCTCAATCTAGGACAGATAAATCAGAAAGATACAGTACTGTAACCCCAGGGAAAAAATATTACTTACTGAAAATCATTTGTTTGTAATAAGAGCTGTGAAGAAACTGATGCATATGTAACTAACTTAAAGCCTACCTCTAACAAACAAATTGGGTGAACGATGATGATAAGAGACCCTTGTGAAATACAAAGATGTGTAATACAATGACTAAGTAAGGTGCATACTGCTGTGGGAGGCTAATTTAGCTCTAAAGCTCTATGTTTGTAGAGCTGGTGAAATGCAGGTTCAGGCTTTTTGTCACTTGGTATAGAATGAACAGCTAGCACTTGTAGTGTAGGATTGCCAACCCTTCCAGTTTTGCTGGCAGTCTCCCGGAATTGGGCTCTATCTCCTGGAGACTACTGAAGCCAAACTGGGAGATTTTAGGCCGCTAAAAGTCTGGTGGCGCAGCGGGGCTAAGGCAGGCTCCCTGCCTGCCCTGGCCTCATGCTGCCCCCAGAAGGCCGGCACGTACCTGCAGCCCCTGGGCGGGGAATGGGGGGTCTCCGCGTGCTGCCCCCACCCCGAGCGCCGACTCTGCAGTTCCCATTGTCTGGGAACTGCGGCCAATGGGAGCTGCGGAGATGGTGCCTGCAGGCAGGGGCAGTACACAGAGGCCACCTTTTCCCCCCCCAGGGGCCTCAGGGATGTGCCATCACTTCTAGGAGTGGCACAGGGCCAGGGCAGGCAGGGAGCCTGCCTTAGCCCCGCTGCGCCACTGATTGGGAGCTGCCCGAGGTAAGCACCGCCCGGCTGGAGCCTGCACCCCTCACACCCTCCCGTACCCAACCCTCTGCCCCATCCTGGAGCCAGTACCCCAAACTCCTCCCACACCTCAAGCCCCAGCCCTGAGCCCCCTCCTGCACCCAACTTCCTCCCAGCCCTGAGCACCCTCTTGTACCCAAACACCCTCCCAGAACCCACACCCCCTCCCACACCCCAAGCCCCAGCCCTGAGCCCCCTCCTGCACCCAAACTTCCTCCAAGAAGTACAAAGAGGTTAAGTGATTTGCCCAAGATCAGTGACAGTCCGGTATCAAATCTAGGTATCCTGACTCCCAGACTCTAATCACTAAATCGCACTTTAAGATTTTAAACCTGCATTGCTCAGTTGATCCATGTCTGGAAGCAGACTTGACTTTCCCATCAAGATTGGTCTGGAGGAACTCCTTTTGGAACAATCAGTGATAGCTGAGGGGAGCCATTAATGTCAGTTTCAAAAGATAAGCTGCTCACATCCTTCTCTCTGGGGTGAAAGCTATTCCTTCTTTTGCAGCTGAAGTTTTAGTTGAGGCTCCATGATTGTCATGAACAGTCATCAAATCTAGACCTACTGTTCCAAACAGGTTGTTCAGGAACCTCTTAGAAGATAGTAGCTGGTTTAAAAAAAAATTCAGTGAGGAAGAATAGAAAAATGTAGCAAAGTGAAAAGGTAAGCTGTGGTGATATGGCCAAGCAGAGATGATTGCAACTACTTTCCTGACAGTTAGTGAATTGCAGCAATGGTGGAAATGCAAAAATAAAGATAAAGGCCTGGAGAGAGGAAAGAGGCTTAAAGAAAATGAAGAGAGTATGTTCGGTGGAAGAAGAAGATATGTGAATGAAGATGTGAAAAATGAATGAGGGGTTGGTCAGTGCCTGCTAAAAATACCTGCGTTTTGCTTTAAGGTTTACTCTTCTGAAGTCAGAAAATGTTTTAAACTGAAAACTTCACATTATATTTCCCTGCTTTCTTCCCCTCTTATTACTTTGCTATTTGATAGAATTTCAGTAACATTCTGTAAACTTTGCTTCAGTGTCACTAGCATCCTATTGCTGACATTAGAAACAACATACAAAGGTTCAGATCCACACCTGATGTATGTCAGTGTTCCTCCATTGAAGTCAATGGAGCTATTCTGATTTACACTGGCTGAGGAGCTGGCAGAGATTCTCCGCCCCGCCCCCAGTGTTTATTTCTGTAGTGAAGGAGCAGTTTGGAACTAAAAGCCTTTTGCCTGGGTATTGGCCAGCAATGCAGCAAGCAAGAGAGGAAAAAGCATTATTTTCCTCACAGTGAATGCAACTTTTTAATTGAGTCATGGGCTCTTGAGAGGAGACCTCATACTCACCTACATATGCTAAGCCAAAACCTGCTGTTGCTAAACTGAGCCATGCAAAAGGAGATGAGACTGGAAGGCAGTTGTCTATATGGAAGGTTCTAGAATTGTCATGTTGGCTTCTGGAGGGCTTGGCATTCTGCATTATTCTTTATTGATTCCTTTTCTACTTTCAACTCACTACCTCTGAATAATAAAATTCAAAGTTACATAGGTGTTATCTGTGTCATTTAGATAATTAAAACTGTTTTTCACTTTTGTTTCATAGAAGCAGCTGTGGTACAGTGCAGCTAGCACAGGGATGGTAATAAGGAGTTTTTACCATTGACTTGCTGTTTGACTGTGGGCAAGCCATTCAACTTCCATGTGCCTCCAATAAACAAACTTCTCCCATAAACCAAAATGGGCCATATGCTTTTGCAAAGCACTGAGTTTTTGAGAAGGTTATTTATTAGTGTATATCTACACTTCCAGCTTGAGGAAACTGTGAGTATGTCTCCTCAAGCTGGAAGTTACACCTCCAGCTCGAAGTTTAAACATAGCCTTAGTGTTGTGTGCTTGGAGCACTATAAATTAAATTAAATTAATGGAGATATCCTAGAACTGGAAGGGACCTTGAAAGGTCATCAAGTCCAGCCCCTTGCCTTCACTAGCAGGACCAAGTACTGATTTTGTCCCAGATCCTTAGGTGGCCTCCTCAAGTATTGAACTCTCAACCCTGGGTTTAGCAGGCCAATGCTCAAACCACTGAGCTATCCCTGCTCCCCCCCCCCGTCAGTAGTAGGAGCAAGTAAACAAATTTAAAAACTCATCAATTAGATTGGGCATGTACTGCCCGAATTCTGAATTTGGCTTTAAGTTGAGTTTCCAATAAAGACAGAAAATGACGTATGTGTGGAAGACCAAAGGCAACAGAGTCTATTGAACACTAAGCTAACTTTAAGACTTTCTTAGTGAGTTGCTGCAGTGAGAGTCATGCCCGCACACATACACAAATAATCACGCTCAGATCCAGTCTCAAACTAACTTTATTAACAAACAGAAAGAACATCCTGTGACTTGCTATATCTATAGACATACCATTGGGGGAGTTATATTACTTATGCCAATAACTTATATTCTTTCATCTAAAAACACTAACTTTACTTGTTTTTGCTTTAACACTGTCCTACATCAGTGATGTGTCATGTAAGTAACCTTGTGTAAGTTTAATACTGCACAGACCTGAATGCAACAACACCTTTAAGTATAATCTCAATTTATTGAATAACAAATTATTTGTCTGATGGCCAGGCATAGGCATACTCTCTAAATGGATAGGACTTGAAAAACTCCCTGGATGATTTGTTTGTGATTCTTTGGGTGCAGTTTCTTGACCCTGCTGAACTGTGATATCGTCATCAAATGAAGATATGTCTGTAGTTGGGTCTTGCTCCATTTCCCTACTTAATACTAATACTAAAGCAACAAAGGAAAGAAAGGGCACAACACTCCAGTCAACAACCATATCTCCTCCAAGATTACACCTGTCACTTCTGTGGGAAAATCTGCAGGGCACGAATTGGGCTCCTCAGCCACCTTAAAACCCACCAATGAACCCCCTTGGCAGGCAGACATCCTCACATTGAGGGATAGCCAAAGAAAAGAGAGACACTAAATAACTCACAGTTCAGTGATAGTGTTGTCGGTGTTAATTCTGGAACTTTCATAACAAATTAATTAGAGTTAGGTGTTAGCTTTGCTACATGTGATAGATTTGTTTCTGCAGCGGATTTTGTTATCTCTATCATGTACTGTGTAAAGCATCAGATGTAACTGTGACTGACTCATTTTTGGTCTCCATGAACATCTCTTTTCCCATTCTCTTGCTGTAATATGGTGTATTGTTTATTGGGAGCTTGCTTCTTACAAAACAGGTGGTGCCTGTCCAGCGCTGCCACAAGAAACATTTTTTAATGTAGTTGACCAGTTTCGTTTTCCGATTGCTCTTTTCTGACTTCCTAGGCTGAAATACTCTCTTCCAACATTAGAATAAACTGCTCAGTCAGGTCATTGTGGGATGGATTGTATGTGGCCATGGTTAGATGTGTGATTCCATTTAACTTTATGAATTCTTGAAATTCTGATGAAGCAAACAATTGAACATTATCACTGGTACCTGCTTTGAGGTTTTCCCCCACCCCCTGTAAACAAAGTGAGTCGGACTTCAGTTAGATGCACTCATGTAGATGACACAGAAAATATATGCAGCCATTTTGAGCAGATATCAGTTACAGGAATGTATTATTTAGCTCTGAAAAGGTCCCATGAAATCCATGCATATGCACTGTCATGAAATATATATATATATATATATATATGTATATATCTCCTTGACTATTCCCACGGGTGGGTTGTTGCCTTGTCTGGTGCATTCTGTAACATTTGATACGCAGTACATTATTTGGACAACTTTTCTATTGGGCTGTTCATGTTTGGCCACCAAACATGGGTTCTTGCCGAAGTTTTCATTTTAATCATCTCTTGGATATCTTACATGCAGCATTTTCAACACTTGTTGTAGCTTTCTGAAGGTGACTGCTTGAATGGCCCCCACATAGGGACAATTTTTCTGTGTCCTCAAACAGTAAAATGGGAGAGACTGCAACTGTGTTCAGACCTCCGTTTACTCACTTCAACATTGCAGAGATGCCTCATAAAGTCTCTATTTAAGATGTGTCAATTAAATCCATTGAATGTATTCTGTAAACTGATCCTAGACTATTCAGTGGTGGTTGGCGCAGTCCATAGGCATTTGAATGCTTTGCTGAGTTCTTATAGCCAACTTCATATTGGTACTTGCCAAAGAACAAAGTCCAGCATTGCAAACATGCAGAAGTCATTATTGGGAATACCTTTTCTGGGACTGAATAAAGATGTCAGCCTGATGGTCTGTTATTAAGGTAGAATGTCAACTATATAAATACCAGTGAAATTTCTTAAAATTCCCCAAACCAAATGGAGGGTCTCTTTATCTATTTGCACATAATTGTTTTCAGCTGATGTTAACAAACAAGATGCAAATAAAACTGGTCTTTCACAGCTGTCAGGCAGAATATATTACATAACTGCTCCTGTGCATTGGGGTGAGACATCACAAGCCAATCTCTGGGGAAGTGCTAGGTCACTAGAATTCCTATCTTCCTTAACTAGTTCGGCACAGGTTAGCTGCTGCTGTATTTAATCTTTCAGAAACAGAGCATTCAGGACTGTTGCAAGTTTTGGAAAAAAATGCTTGTAATTTATTAATTTCCAAGGAATGCAGCTGTGCAATGTTTGTAGAACATGGGACATTCTTTACAACAATAATTTTATCATCTAACTTATGTAGGCCCTTTTGATCGACAACATGGGTACAATTCTCAATTTTCTTTACGTTTAACCTTGTTTACCATTACCATGACCCATGGCATGTCTAGCCTCAGCAACACAAACAATTCCAGGGATCTCTTCCAGTGGATCTTTGTTATAGGACAGAAGCTAATGCTACTCTAAAGCTTTCTATTACATTGAAACTGTCCATTACGGGTGTACACAGTGAGGCGTGATCTGTAAATAAGCATGATCCAAGTCCATCTTTACCCACCTGCTAATGCACAATTCATGGTAAAAATATCTTTTGTTTGTGATAAGGGGTATTTGTTTACTTTTAAAATAGGATCAAGTATTAATTTGGTAGCAACAAAGATCTCTACAACCCTTTTCTTCTTGGGTGTAGCTGCAATTGACACTACCCATTTACTGTGATTTGCCTTATTCACAGTTCCTTCTAGCTCTAACTTCTCTAGTCCTGGTTCATCTTTTGACCTGAGAGCATGTGGAACTGGGTGGGCTGTCTTAAAATTTAACTGGCACACTTCTTCCACTGTTATTAATTGACCCATGCCACCAGTGAAACCTATAACAGCTTTTTCTGGAAGTCTTGGTAAGTCATTTCCATGACTGTCAAGTGCATGTTGTACTGATGCTTTAGCACCATGCCCAAACCACCTCCTTACCAATAGTGGATGACAATCCAGCTCTATAGCAAATAGCCATAAATAGCTTATCTTTTTCCATCTTCAACATGCAGGATTGCCATCACCTTTTTCTTCTGTTTGTATGTCTGAAGTTACTGTAATATTTAGCATGGCTCTAAATAGCTCTTGATGATCTTTAGAGGAGGAAATGGCAACTGCAGACCATGTTCTGTTCCATTTTTAAAGGATTGCCAACCACTTGCAGTTCTCCTCAAATGATAGCTATGGATGTATATAGTCACTGTCACTAGCACAAGATCTCTATGCACAGTTTTAATTCTTTTATTCTTTCTGATGAAGTTGTCACAGATTTTCACATACAACATATATATGTCTTGTCTTACAGGACTTCAGACACAACTTTCCCTTGAAACAGCAGTCATATGGTTAAAGGTTTGTTCGGCCACTGTGAGAATATTTAAAATTTGTTTGCTCAGTCCAACGTTTACAGAATGACATTAATTTGGTGTGCATCATCCTCACTTTGGGACAGTTTCTCTGTGTGTTGTGTTGCATTCTCCAGACAGTGTCTATACTTTGTGAATATGTCAGGTCAATCTCTCTTAGCAAACATTTCTGTATGGCTTCATGTGTCCAACCATCACCAAGTGATTCTCCAAAACATCTTCAAAATTAGTTCTAAATTCACAGTGTTGGGTTAAATTCGGCTGATTTTTGTTGGCAAAAGGTTGTGGAAATGAATGCCTTATATAGATATTATGGTTTTAAAATTTATCTCTTTTTGCTTCACTGATGTTGTGAATATATAAGGTAGTCTATAAGATTTACATCCTCTGTGGCTGACAAAGGGTACCTTTTTTGTTAACTGCTCATTATTAGTGTAGCAAAATACCTCAACATTTTCTGTATAGAATTCTGAGCTATCACAGCATTCATCATAGGGATCCACGTGTCCAAAAAGCTAGAAAGTATTCCTATAACAGGTCAATTTGGCTACAAGAAATGTAATGGTTTTTGTATGTTTTCTAAGAATGGGAAAAGTAAACCATAAGATACATAATTTGTAAGAATTTTGACAATGCAAAGAGCACCACATGTCTTATCATTATGTAAGTCATTTGGACAATTTTCTATTTAATTTAACAATATTAAACCTATAAAGTAATACATCACAGGCTTAGGTCTAACTAGATGAGTTGAGACGCACACAGAGAGAAATAATAGACAATGTAATCTGCAACAAAGAACCGATTATTGTAGGCAACATTTTAAAAAAGTTAAAGACACAAACAGTAAAATCTGCCTTTGTGTACCTGAAAGTCGTGACAATTACACTTAAATAGCAAATGAAAAAATGTTTCAGTAAATTTGGCAGCTTTACAGTGTGATTTTCTTTAAAGGGATGAATCATTTAGTATCTCCTAAGCTGGCTAGATTTTTGGGCTCAACAGGTAGTGATCAATGGTTCCATGGCTAGTTGGCAGCCAGTATCAAGCGGAGTGCCCCAAGAGTCAGTCCTGGGGCTGGTTTTGTTCAATATCTTCATTAATGATCTTTATGGTGTGGATTGCACTCTCAGCAAGCTTGCAGATGACACTAAACTGGGAGGCGTGGTAGATATGCTGAGGGTAGGGATAGGATACAAAGGGACCTAGACAAATTCGAGGAGTGGGCCAAAAGAAATCTGATGAGGTTCAACAAGGACAAGTGCAGAGTCCTGCACTTAGGACAGAAGAATCCCATGCACTGCTACAGACTAGGGACCGAATGGCTAGGGAGCAGTTCTGCAGTAAAGGACCCAAGAGTTACAGTGGATGAAAAGCTGGATATGAGTCAACAGTGTGCCCTTGTTGCCAAGAAGGCTAACGGCATTTTGGGCTGTATAAGTAAGGGCATTGGTAGCAGATCGAGGGATGTGATCATTCCCCTCTATTCGGCATTGGTGAGGCCTCATCTGGAGTACTGTGTCCAGTTTTGGGCCCCACACTACAAGAAGGATGTGGAAAAATTGGAACGAGTCCAGCGGAGGGCAACAAAAATTATTAGGGGGCTGGAGCACATGAGTTATGAGGAGAGGCTGAGGGAATTGGGATTGTTTAGTCTGCAGAAAAGAAGAATGAGGGGGGATTTGATTGCTGAAATGGATCTAGACTGTGGTACCAGATGACAGAACAAGGAGTAATGGTTGCAGTGGGGGAGGTTTAGGTTGGATATTAGGAAAAACGTTTTCACTAGGAGGGTGGTGAAGCACTGGAATGGGTTATCTAGGGAGGTGGTTGAATCTCATTCCTTAGAGGTTTTTAAGATCAGGCTTGACAAAGCCCTGGCTGGGATGATTTAGTTGGGGATTGGTCCTGCTTTGAGCAGTGGGTAGGACTAGATGACCTCCTGAGGTCCCTTCCAACCCTGATATTCTATGATTCTATGTATGAATTACAAGCTGACTGTCCAGATCCATCATGCATGCTGAAAATTTAGAAGCTGCACCAACTACAGAGGATGTTGAGCATCAGCTTTTTGGGAATCCAAAGTACAAGGATGGCAGAACTTGTGTAGAAAAATTTCATACTCATTTAAACATCTTGGGTTCATAATTTTTCAACCAAACATGTTGAGCTTCACTTTCATGGAAAGGTAGGGCTCCATTAAGGTTGATGGTGGTGTCAAATGCTTCTATTTTGTTGGCTGGCATCACAAAAATTATGTGAAAAGTTAAATGTGTGTGTGTGTGTGGGGGGGGGGGTTCAGAAAGGCTAATGTCTATTGAAAGGGGTCAGGGGGGAAGAAAATGGGGTATGAGCACAAAATGGGTCTCGAAGCAGAGAGAAAGGGATTATTATATTGGGGTGTAGGCAAGAGCAAGCAGCACATGGTACAATGATAGCAAATGCTTTATTGGTTAATCAGTACTACTCCAGATGTAGTGGAACCTACAGTAATAACTGTTTAAGTGCCTGCCAGATCTGTAATGGGGAGAGAGTATAGAATGTGTGGGATTTTCAGAAGTGTTTAAGTTTGGCCAAACTCGGATCCCATTAAAGTCAATGTTAAACCTCACATTGACTTCAATGGGATCAGAGTTAGGTCAATGTTGAGCATTCTTTAAATGTCCATCTTTGCCACTCAGCTAATACACACACTAGAAACAAAGAGGCTTTGAGAGAGTTTGTGTCTGGCTGGCAGGAAGAAAAGGGGCTGGGACTCCTTTAAGGGTCCTATTGATAACTGGAAGGGTTGGCATAATACTGTGCATCTGGCCTGGAGAAAGCTGGTGAGTTCCCTCTGGAAGGTAACTGCTGTGCCTCAGTGGTGCGGTATCTCTGACTTAGTATGGATGAGGAGCACTCTACGGGGAGCAAAGGAACAGGTCATGAGAATAGATGTTTGGATCGGTAAGCACTGGGCCCTTAGGCATGTAGCCAGTTCCCCTTAAGATCACAGCTGGACCTCGGTAGTGAAGTGAATCTGAGTTGGCATGGCAAGAGAAGCATGCTGTGGTACCCGCTGATGCCCCTGTTATGCATCCAGGAAACAGGCACCTGAAATATTGTACAGCTAGGTGAAAACTATTTGGATTTTGTTAGTGGGTTGGCATAATCATCATGGCACAGACACACTTAGGGCAGATCCAGGACCTTTTCCCATGGGTGATTGTAAACTGGTCTGAAATACTGTAGTGAAGGGAATTGCGGGAAACTGCCAGTCCTCCTTGGGTTATAAAGGCCAGAAGATGTATGAAACATCTGCAATGGAGAGGACTGTTTTTTATCTACCAAAAAAATTATAATATTTGATACCTGAGTTATCCAGGGACAACTGGGGAGTGCATATATTTTTGGCTGATTTAGGAGGGAACTGTTAATTCCTGGGGAACTCAGCTGGAGGGGTGGGCGAGGCAGCCAAGCTAATTGCTAACACTTTCTTATTACAGGTGTCCAGTGCAGGTACTTGTTACAAAGGTCATATGGTTCCCTGAGAATCCAGAGTTGGAAGTGAACTTTGCTTTAAGGAAGCTGTGAAAAGGCTGTGGTTCCTAGTGTCTGGCATAGCAGAGAGATAGCCCCGCCCCCCTTTTGTCCACCTTCCCCTTTATCATCATACGAAAGGAGGGCGGTGGGTGTGACGGGATCCCCCCAGGGTGCAGCCTGGGACTGTGGGACCACTGTTCTCCCTTAACTCTCTCCAACCTGGGCTGTCTCTCACAGTGCCTTGCTAGTGACCATCAACAAACTCCTTCAGGCGCTGTTATCACTCAGCACAACCGCACGTGGAGCCCCACACCCAACTATATTCCATGAATGCTCCCAGAGCCACTCATGAATCACACAGAGAAAGGCACCAGAGCCAAATCCCACTAGCTCCGTACTTCAGGAATATACCATCTTGCAATGCTCAAGATGGGCAGTGCAAATTTATTAATTGGTTCACCACTTCAACAATGGAAAGTGGTTATACACCAGCCTTTGCAAACCTGAGCAGTTTTGCCATACACTTCATACAAACTCACTGGTAAAGATAAACAGTTAAACAAATTTATTGACTATAAAAGATAGATATTAAGTGATAGGCAAAAAGTCAGTGTTAGTTACCAAAAGAAATAAAATATAAGCACACAGTCTGAACTCTCAACCCTATTAGACTGGGCAGCAACTAGATGAAGCAGTTTTTCTCACCCCACTGGATATTGCAGTCTTTAATATACAGGTTTGGCCCAGGTTTAAGGAACAAGCTCCTGAGTTGGAGTCTTGTCTTTTTCTCAGTGTCTTGATTGCTTGCAGCATAGGTGGGGGCAGGAGACAGGAGAAGGGCCAGGCCTGGGTCCCCTGTGTTCAGTTTTATACCCTCAGTCCATGTGCTTGTAGAACACAAGTCCAGGCATGTCTGGGGGGCAATGCTGATTCTCCAGGCAAACTTGAGCAGTCCCCCTCATGCAGGTGAGTCATTGAATTATAGCTCCCTTGCTGGACAATGCCCGTTAATGGGTTGTTTCACACCCTGCCTGGGTGTTGGTTACTTTCCTTGCTCTTGTCTCTGGGGAGCTAATATTTGGCTGATTCCCCAATTTACAGCATGTTTTAGTGACAACCATACAACACAATTCTCATAACTTCACATGCATTAATGATATACATACATGGATAGAGAAATGACTTTCAGCAGATCATAACCTTTCCCCTGATACCTTACAAAGCCTGCTTTATATGTAAGATCACAATTATATACAGATGAAGAATATGGGGGGTTACAAGGTGCTCCTCCAAGGTACAGAACATCATAGTGGGCTCCTAGCAATGGATTGAGACCAGGCTGGGAAGGGGAGGGATGATGTCAGTCCTCCCAAATAAGTGAAAATGATTAAGGAAAGAATGATGGCCTAGACTGAATGAGTTATTGCTGGGTGTTCCCAGTTAACTCACATTCATTGCATCTTGTCTTTTTTCCTGTGTGACTGGGACAATGAGAAAGTGGGGCATATGGTGAGGATATGCAAAGCTTCTGAACTGAAGGGAATGTGAAATGCTAAAAGAGCACTGACTAACTTTTACTTAGGCAACTTCCCCCTGACTTACCCAACATACGGTGCATAAATTTGCTTTAACGTGTGTATGCTGATATATTCTTTCTGCCTTTCTTTCCTTAATTGAAGACCTGAGCCATTTACTTCAGAGGGAGCTGAATTTGACCCTAATTGCAAAGAGTTCCATTCTCCATTTGTGTTTGTTTTCATGCCTCACTCTTACATGGAGCAGTTTCTGTCTTATTGTGGAGGATCCCTACAAGCCTTTAATGCCATAGAACAAACTGGTGGTATATATTATATATTTTCATTGTAGTTTGGCTTCTTTTTGGAGCAGGGATGTATGAAAAGAGATGTTGACTATTCTCATGTTTGCTTGCTAAAAGCAAGAATTTTTTTTGAGTGATATTCCCTATTGTATTCCACTGAGGGTTACACATGTGCCTCATGCACCCAGAGTTGGAGAATTTCAAAGCAGTGTCTGTTGGTCCGTGCATGTGCCCTGACTCATCTCATTCTTCTGTCTGAGGCAATAAAGGGCGGGGTGGACCAACCACATCCCCAGTTCCTTCTCACTGCCTCATGGTCTTGGTTGGAACCTTCAGTGTCCTCATCTCTGAGGAAATTTTATTTCTTTTGATGAATCCCATCTCTTCAACCAGAAGACAGATAAGTGGCGCCCTAACAAATCCATAGCCATGAAAAACATGTCACGGACAGTGAAATCTGACCTCCCCCTGTGACTTCCGACCATGTGCTGGGCTCCAGCTGCTAGTCCAGGCTAGGCTGAGGAAAGACAGGACTTCCTCTTGCCCTGCAGGGGCCACTCCCAGGGCTGGTCAGACCAGAGCTGGCCCACAACATTTTGGCACCTGAGGCGGGGAGCTCAAATGATGCCCCCATGCCCCCCTCGCTTGGGCCAAAACTTTGAAAGGTCTCAATTCTGCCTTCCTCCAACACAGCACTCCAACATCTCTGCATCTAGAGCAGACAGAATACATATGCACCAGCAACAGACACAATTTTCTACACTCTGGGTCCTAGTGGCACCTCCCTCCTCCCCACAGTCTGGCACCTGAGGCGGCCAGCTCAGTTTGCCTCATGGTAAGGCCAGCCCTGGGTCAGACCCACCTCCATGAACCTCCCCCAGCTGCAGGAAGAGCCCACCTTCACTTCTGTACCTCCTTCAGCACTGGGCTCCCAGCCAACAGCCCCAATCTCCTGCACGTCATCCTGTTCACCAGTTCCCCTCCCAAACTTCTCATGTCCTATCTTTCAGCAGGCTGTGCATGCGGACATTAGGAACAAATGTGAAGACAGCAGTCTTGGAGACAGAAGAGTCAGCATCAAAACCACCATTATGGCCAATCTTGAAGTGTGTGTTATGGGGGAGGGTTACGTCTACCATCATTTACCTAGGAACCTAAGCCATTTCTGTGCATTATTCAAAAGTGGAGTCTGCTTGTATGTTGCTAAATACTGCAGTGAACCTTCTGCCTTTTTGACTAGCATTATTTTTTGTGTGTGCATAATTCAACATGTTCTTTTTTTTTACATAGTGCAGAATTTAGACAGCTATGTCAAAATGCTCTTAGGTATTTTCTATGTCCGGAGGCTGAGTGACATGAATACTGTGTACCAATTCTAACATGTAGATCTACCAGAAAAGGAGAAAAAAGACATGTGAATAGAAGAATCAGAATAGTGCCTGAAGTAATGTATCTGTTCTTAAAAAAAAAAAAAAAATAGTGCATGCATGCACGTGCCTGTATCTGTTGATGTCTACCGGAATATATAGCATTTCTGAGAAAGGTGCATTCAACATAGTGGAATAATAGAAAGTCACAAATTGGTCGTAAACATTAATACAAAAATGTTTTGTCCTGTCTACTGTCATATATTGTGCTAAACGTTGTTTTCTTAGTGAACAGCCATCAATTGAGAGAAGGAACCCATATTCAGAAATATACCTGTAACATGTTGGAAAATAACCTGTTCCTATGTTCCTTGCATATTCAAATCTGTTTTTATTATGTGCAAAGAATTCAGGGTCATGCCCATAGTTGGTAGCAATATATTGTAGCATGTAGAAAGTAACATATCCTGCTGTGTTAGTTTAAGGTGAAGTTGATACTATTACCTTTATGGATATTCTGATATCAGAGAACCAGAAACTTGCCTCTACACACACTTTTAGAGACCCAGGGCATCACCCCCCTAGTATATCAGTCTTCACAAACAAGAGTCCTATATTTGATCCAGGATTCTAAGCTGTTTCACGCTACAGGCTGAGAACATTTGCAGACTGTCCAAATTTGTGTAAGTTTTTTTTTTTTTTAAACTATCACAACAGGTTATCAGAGGTTAGAACAGCTGAATGTCTCATAAAATGCAGAAAGGCTCAGTCTTGGACAAACAAATGCTATTAGGTCTTCTGCTATCTCACCTATAAGCCAGGAGAGTGGTTTTATTTTAGCTGACATCAAATAATTTAAAAACATATCTAGGATGATGAGTTGCCACAGCTGAATCAATGGAAGAATGTCTTTTTTTTTTGCCAAGAATTTTGATGACACTAAAATTTGTAGAGAAATTTAAAATCCTTGTTGGAGTGGGTTGATTAGTGAGATTTAATTTTGCTTTTAGCTCTCTGATATTGTTGTAAATATTTTTCATATGTTATGCATAACAAAAAAGTACATTAATCTGTCAAAATATAAATGATTTTCTTCTGGCCACCAGGGCTTAAGGGAATTATTTAAAGTCAGTTGTGCTATTTTTTTGCCCCCAGGATGTGTAATATATATTTTAAGGGAATGTGGATTACTGTAAGACACCTATATTATTTGTGTGATTAATATTAGTGTTACAGTGAATGAGGTCTTGTGGTCCTATTTTGCTCTTATAGTGACTTAATCATTTCTCACAACAGCAAAGTCATCTTAATAAAACATTCCACACACCAGTTTGTTTTTCCACAAATGACAAATGCAACTGTAGTAAGATGTGAATTTTCTGTTGTTAAATATATAGCATCATAAATTTAATTTACTGTACTACATGTACATGATAACATTATACAGCAGGGCTGAATCTGAATCCAAACCCATTTCTTCTAGCTTGTGGGGGTTGAAATGTAGATTGTGGCAAAATAGTACATTTAAAGTTCAATCCTCAGGATAATAATTCTGTAGTTTTGGTTATGGAATTGCAAACTGTGAAAAAGGTCAGCTTTGTGGAAGCATATTTAAAATTTCATGTTTGTAATTTGTAATGATGTGTAATTACTTGATCATCCCTGCCAGATAATAATGATGCCCAGATTTTCAGCATTTTATTCTGATTTTCTGTTTTATTTTGTTTAGTGACAGGTTTGTACTTATTCTGTACTAACGGTATATATTTATTCACATGACTTTTTCATCTATAGAAAAGTTGCAATATGAGGAATTGAAAGTGTTCCAAAATGTGGAAGAACAGAATTCAATTGTACATGTATGTATATAAAACAAAAACACAGTATACTCAATGGTGAAATGGAAATTATGCTGGTACTTTCAGATTAGTGTTGCTTTTTAAATTGTGTAGTGGCCAATTGCATTACACAGTGAAAGTCCCATTGAAAAGGCCTGATCCTCAGAGGTGCTGAGCACTCATAGCTGATTATCAGACCTTAAGGATGAAATCTACCCCTGTTCTGAAAGCCTATGCATCCCTTAAACCTTTTATTGAGGGTTAGGTGGAACTTAAATGGTGCATAGGCCTTGTGTTGGTCCTCTGTATGGATGAATGGTTTTAGAGTAGCAGCCGTGTTAGTCTGTATCCGCAAAAAGAACAGGAGTACGTGGCACCTTAGAGACTAACAAATTTATTTGAGCATAAGCTTTCATGGGCTACAGCCCACTTCTTCGGATGCATAGAATGGAACCTATATTGAGGAGATATATATACACATACAGAGAGCATGAAAACCACAGAACACCACTAGGCTGTCACCTTCAGCCCCCAACTAAAACCTCTCCAGCGCATCATCAAAGATCTACAACCTATCCTGAAAGATGATCCCTCACTCTCACAGATCTTGGGAGACAGACCTGTCCTTGCTTACAGACAACCCCCCAACCTGAAGCAAATACTCACCAGCAACCACACACAACTGAACAAAAACACTGATCCAGGAACCTATCCTTGCAACAAAGCCCGATGCCAACTCTGTCCACATATCTATTCAAGTGACATCATCATAGGACCTAATCACATCAGCCATGCCGTCAGGGGCTCGTTCACCTGCACATCTACCAATGTGATATATGCCATCATGTGCCAACAATGCCCCTCTGCCATGTACATTGGCCAAACCGGACAGTCTCTATGCAAAAGAATAAATGGACACAAATCTGACATCAGGAATCATAACATTCAAAAACCAGTAGGAGAACACTTTAACCTGTCCGGTCACTCAATAACAGACCTGAGGGTGGCAATTTTGCAACAGAAAAGCTTCAAAAACAGACTCCAACAAGAAACTGCTGAACTTGAATCGATATGCAAACTAGATACAATCAACTTAGGCTTGAATAGAGACTGGGAATGGCTGAGCCATTACAAACATTGAATCTATCTCCCCATGTAAGTATTCTCACACTTCTTATAAAACTGTCTGTACTGGGCTATCTTGATTATCACTTCAAAAGTTTTTTTCTCTCACTTAATTGGCCTCTCAGAGTTGGTAAGACAACTCCCACCTTTTCATGCTCTCTGTATGTGTATATATATCTCCTCGATATATGTTCCATTCTGTGCATCCGAAGAAGTGGGCTGTAGCCCACGAAAGCTTATGCTCAAATAAATTTGATAGTCTTGAAGATGCCACGAGTACTTTTGTATGGATGAATGTTTCTCTGAGCACATGACTTATATTTAGAAAGAAAAGAGAATATCATTCCTTTCGTGCTGGGCACCTGTATAATTTTTAGCATCTTTTAAGCATATTTGCTACCTTTTTAGTAATGTAGTAAAATATTGAGTACATCAATATTAAAATTGTTGCAATGTTTCTTTAAAAGTATTGTGTTAGTAAGGTATGTTAGAGGGCAAGAATATACAATACACCAATAAAATGCAGTATGTCATTACTGCACAAATATTATGATGAGTATCTGAGTGAAGACACGGTACAATACCTTCTCATTAGTCATGGAATTAGTTTGTTTATTTTGAGACAGAAAATGTTCCCATCTCACAGTGACTGGATGCATATACAAAAATTTTATATAATATACACAATGTATTGACAACCATGATCACAGATAAACTCCACCACAGAACATAACTATGTACGGTCCCCAAAGTCACCCCACTTGGGCAAAGCCTGAAGAAATAGATGGCCTTTATACTCTGTCCTGAAGGTCAACAAGTTCAGGCATTGGTGGGACAATGGGAGGAGTGAATTCTAGAGCAACGTGTCCATTTCTGAGAACACCAAACCTCCAGCTCCCTTATGTTTCAATTTGAGGATTGTGATGAGAGCGCCTTAACTGATCTCAATAGTAGCAAGCTGGGGGAGGCGAAGCTGTCAGTTCCTTGTCCTTATGGACAGCATTGTTTAGTGATTACAGCCAGGGACTGGGAGCCAGGTATCCTGGGTTTTATTCTCAGGTCTGCATTCACATGCTTTGTGATCTCAGGAAGTTACTTGCCTTCTCCGAGTCTCAGTTTATGCATCTGTACCTGGCCATATTTACCAGGCAAATTGCTTAACAGGGCTTATTTTGGGCTAGTTGAGCTAATATGAATATTATTGAGGGCATGATTTGACCCTTTTATGTGAACTTTTCATAAGACATTCTAAGTCTCAAAGGTGCGATAGTCATGTGGATACTTTATATTGCACCTAAAAGTTTTAAGCAAAATATCCTTGTTTGTTCTATTCACTATTGCTGTTTTGTTAGCTGTGTATTCTCACTGTTCTATTATGGTGCAACAAATGATATTCAAGAAATCAGAATACCATAGTCAAGACCTCTGAAAACAGTTCACATTGTATACCCTGTATGCTCTCTGAAAGAACCCCAGTAAAATATTGGCATTCATACATAGCAAATATGTATTGTGCATATTACAGTTTTAAAAGTACTTAAAATTATCATACTCCTAATGAAAGTTGTCTATAGGGAGAAAAATGATGTTGGTAATTACACTAAATTCAGCTAGGATACGGTGGACAAGAGCTTTAAAAACTTCAGAAACATCAATTAAAGCCCAAGTTCTGTGCAATAAGCATCAAAAATTGATAAAAACTCAAATTTAGGTTTTTAGATTTAGTGTTTAAATCAATCAACTGCAAACAAGATTTAATTAAAGAATATTATTTCAAAGTGTAATTACCTACTGGGATTAGAATGAACCTCTATTGCCCATAATGTTCTCCTACTGTGATCCCACACTGAAAAATGTTGAGTTTTAGATTAATATGCATCTTGTAAGTACAAGTCCTAATCTCAATCTTAAAGGACATTTAAAACACACTTGGAACCTTCTATGCAATCAAGCACAGTGTGACTACAATGTCCACCATGCTAAATTTGTGATTACATTTTTTATGTGCATGATTTAAATCGCGTTAGCAGCCGTCCAGGGAGCATTTTACCCTGCATATTAATTACACAAAGGCTTTGTCATGTGAGGGTCTCAGTGGTCATGGTCTGTAATCCAGCTCATTTGAACTGTGAGTACAGTTTTTGAGCATGCTGTGCACATTAAACCCAACTTTAAAGCTAGAATATGCTGAGATGGTTAACAGGTATGGTTCCTGCTTAAGGAACGAATGCCATTTATTTAGTGACATCTGCAAACTAATTGCTTAAAAATCTGAAACTGAAAAAGCATACTCAGGAGGCTGTTATAAATACACAATGAAATACAGTAGATGATATTCTAGCATTGTCTTGTCTCCAAAAAGCAAGACGTAAATGATATCACTATTAAATAAAAAATCACAATTTATAGATCAAAAAGTGATTATAGTATTTCTTGTTTTCTTTAATTTATCAGTAGTTTTGAATCTGATAAGGTATTTTGAACTTTTTTTTCTTGTTGTTTAGTAGAATACCATCGCTTCTCCCTAATTGATCCCATGTCTTGTTTGTTTTGTCTGTCTTGGGTTATTTAGATTGTAAACTCTTTGGGGGAGGGGAATGTATCTAAACGTGCTGGGTAAGTATATGGTGCCCAACCAAATTCACGGTCAATTTCACAGTCATAGGATTTTAAAAATAGTAAATTTCATGATTTCAGCCATTTAAATCTGAAATTTCAGAGTGTTGTAACTGTAGGGGTGCTGACCCAAAAACGAGTTGTTGGGAGGGGTGGGGGGGTCGCAAGGTTACTGTAGAGGGGGTTGCAGTACTGCGACCCTTACTTCTGCGCTGCTGCTGCTGCTGCTGCTGCTGCTGCTGGCAGGGCACTCCCTGCAGAGCTAGGCGCCCAGCCAACAGCTGCCACTGTCCAGCTGCCCAGCTCTGAAGGCAGCGCAGAAGTAAGGGTGGCAATATGACGATCTTCCCCTCCCCGCCCTAAAATAACCATGCGACCCCCCCCTGCAACTCCCTTTTGGGTCAGGTTGAGAAATGCTGATCTCCCCCATGAAATCTGTATAATATAGGGTAAAAGCACACAAAAGACCAGATTTCACAGGGGGAGATCAGATTTTACGGTCTGTGACGCGATTTTCATGGCCGTGAATTTGGTAGGGCCCTATAAATGATCATAAGAATATAAAGCCGAACTGAAACATAATTTAATCAAGGCATATATTTTTTGGTATCATCTTAGAAAACTTTTATAAAATCTATATCCTTAGCTATCTTAAAGCATCTATCTTCATTATATGTATAAAAGAATAAGTATGTTAAAAATACTTAGGACCATTAACAATGAAAAGTTCTGTTAGATCACTGAGTACCTTATTCTGTGTAAGGATTATAGGGCCAAATTCTGCTTACCTTTTTCACGTAAGCAGTCCTAGTCAAGTCAGTGGAATTCTTGTGTGAGCAAGGCGAGTAGGATTTGACTCTTTAGTTTAGTCTTGGGCTAGACCTGGGGTTCTCACAAATTTTTTGGTAGCTCACAGTGCGGCCACCAACACTTGCTAGTGACCACTCTGAAATTTTTTCCTAAAATACTTAATTAATTTTAGGAAAAACAAATAAATATGTACATACACATGTCCAAATCATTGTAATTTTCTTATGTAGGGTTTTTTGTGTGGATTCAGTAATAAAAATAATGTACAGTTGTCTCTATTCTTTACTGGATCTAACCAGAATACACAAGTAAGGTGCTTTGCATGTTCTTGTATTTGTTGTTATTTCTTTTGCTTTTTTGGTTGCTTTTTTAAAAGACTTGCTAGCTGGTAAGTCTGCTGCTATGAAATGCGATACTTGTATGTTAATATCACTTTTCACAGCCTCCCAGCTACCTACTAAGTCTGCTGTGAAAAGTGATATTAACAAACATACAACTATCACTTTTCACAGCAGATTTACTCAGCCCCGGCAAGCCAAGGAACAAATTAAGCCCTGGATGGGGAGATGGGTAGGGAGGCAACCAGGGCTAGCTTTAGGCAGATTCCCCGGAATCGGGCCCCGCGCCTTAGGTGCCTTTTTAATTTTTTAATTTTTTTTACTCATCCGGTGGCGGTCCGCTCTGGGTCTTCGGCGGCATTTCGGCAGTGGGGGGGTCCTTCAGTGCTGCGGAAGACCTGAAGCTGAGTGAAGGACCCCCCCCACTGCCGAAGTGCCACCGAAGACCCGGACCGCCGCTGGGTATTCGAATCGGGCCCCACAGGTCCTAAAGCCGGCCCTGGAGGCAACAGGGGCCGGGGTAATGGCGGGGGTGAGTCCGGGGAACAGAGCCCAAAGCCCTATGCCTAGGGAACAGAGCCCAAAGCCCTATGCCTAGGGAACAGAGCCCAAAGCCCTGCACCTGTAGTCTGTGGCCCGCGGCCTGAGCCCAAAGCCCAGCAGCCAGGGGATGGAGCCCACCACTGCTTAGTCGAAGCCAAAGCCCCATGGCTGGAGCCTGCTGCCCACCACCCCAGGGCTGATGTCTGACCCCACCACCTCTGTGAAGGTGGGGAACTCACTGGCTGCCTGCTCCTCCAGCATTTGTGTCTCCAGAATGGGGGGAGAGGGGCATGGATAGGGGCCACTGCTTTCTCCCCACACACCCAATGAATGCCCACGAGGCTGTGGCCGCAAGAAAAGCCTCTGGTGGCCACATTTGAGAAATGCTGGGCTAGACTCTGCAGTCCTTAATTACTTCTCACTCAGGAAAACTCTCTTTGAAGCCATGTATTTGAAATTATATAGGCAATAATTTTATTATAATAGATGTGTAGGACTAATCAAATAATAAAGGTAGCTTGGGAGCTTCTATTCTCCCAGTCTCTTAACATGAGAACAAGATACATTCAATGAAATGAAAAAGTGGGAAATTCAAAACTGTTGAAAAGAAATGCTTTTTTTAAACAATGTGGAGTTAGACTGTGGAACTCACTGTCACAGGAAGCCATTGCGAACAAGAATTTAGCGAGATTCAAAACGAGATT
This sequence comes from Chrysemys picta bellii, assembly GCF_011386835.1. Classification (NCBI taxonomy): domain Eukaryota; kingdom Metazoa; phylum Chordata; order Testudines; family Emydidae; genus Chrysemys; species Chrysemys picta. Next base: position 29,913,258 of record NC_088801.1, on the reverse strand, counting down.
AGACATTTATGTGGCTAACAAAGATGTCCAGAGTTGTTACAATTAATGCTAACAAACTTATGGAAAGGAAGTTGAACCTTATGCTTCAGGACATAAGCTGATCTCAAACTACTAAAGGTCAGTATGAGACCTAACATGGGGAGGATTTTATTCCCCCATCTACCCATGGAGGAGTTATGATGCCTTTCTCTGAAACATCTGGTGCTGGCTACTGTTGGAGACAGGATACCTGACTTAAGCGGACCTCAGCTCTGATCCAGTGAGGGTGGTTCTTATGTTCCTAAATGAAGAAAACGGTTATAGAAATAGATATCAGATTTATTTCAGTGATATATTTGGAAAAAACTTGTCCTACATGAATATCTAATATGTACTAATGTACATGTTTATGCATTTAAAAAGGTCTCTGGTGTTACCTGTGGACTGCATGTTGCTAAATGTACAAAACTGAAAGAGAAAAGGCACACACATTAAGTATTTCCACTCATGACCGTAACACAATGTAGATGGTAGCCTCTTGCTCTACAGACAAGTCACTCAACACAAGCTTCCCTTGAAGAAGTAGGACTACACTGTGATGTTAGAAGGGAAGTAAAAATGAGGAAGACACTAAAAACAAATAGTAGAGGATTCTAAATACTGAGGATTATCTTATACTTAAATAGATATAAGATGCAAAAGAAAATCCAGCTACATTTTCATTCTGGAGAGAGTGGAAAGGAAGAAAATATACGATATATAACAGAGGGTCCTGTGGCACCTTTGAGACTAACAGAAGTACTGGGAGCATAAGCTTTCGTGGGTAAGAACCTCACTTCTTCAGATGCAAGTGACTTGCGTCTGAAGAAGTGAGGTTCTTACCCACGAAAGCTTATGCTCCCAGTACTTCTGTTAGTCTCAAAGGTGCCACAGGACCCTCTGTTGCTTTTTACAGATTCAGACTAACACAGCTACCCCTCTGATACTATATATAACAGTGTCTCTCAACCCTTCCACACTATTGTACCCCTTTCAGGAGTCTGATTTGTCTTGCATAACCCCAAGTTTCACCTGCTTGCTTACAAAATTACTTGCTTACAAAATCAGAGGTAAAAATGCCACAGCAAACAGTTACTGAGACATTGCTTACTTTCTCATTTTTACCATATAATTATAAAAGAAATCAATTGGAATATAAATATTGTACTTACATTTCAGTGTATAGTATATAGAGAAGTATAAACAAATAATCGTATGAAATTTTAATTTGTAATAACTGCTAGTGCTTTTTATGTAGCCTGTTGTAAAACTAGGCAAATATCTAGATGAGTTGATGTACCCCCGGGAAGACCTCTATGTACACCCAGTGGTCTGTGTACCCCTGGTTGAGAACCACTGGTATATAATAATCAGTAAGATCTGGGAAGGGGCATTAAAGTGACCTCTAGCGTCTGAGCACTCCTTACTCTGACTGCAAATTGTCATCTGCCTCTAGTTCTTCAATCAAGTATTGCTTTTATATTTTTTTGCTTGGGGGAAACTATTGACTAAAATACACTTTCTGTATGGCATTTATTACATTGTCTAAATATATGGGAGAACAAGGAAAAAACTCTGGCTGAGGACTGGATTAAGACAAACTAATAGAATTTCATATGGTAGAAGTTTTCAGTTACTCAAGGGCTTACTCTTTCCTCTTGTTTTTCAAACTTGTTCACATTGAACTTCCAGCACAGTATAATAATAATAATAATAATTGAAACAAATCATTCTGAGTATGGATGGATTCATTCTTTTTAGGCTAAATGCAAGGAAAAGAGATTTGTTTGTTCTTAAACCAATCTCTTTAGGGCATATTCTGGCTTTCTAAGTCACAGATAAAAGGGACTTGCTGTGGACACAGTGGCACAATGAGGAGAGATACATGCATGGGATTAAATGGCAGGCCACAACTTTTATTAAACTTTAACAACAAAGGAGGGATGCTACCCGCCCATCACCCATACTGTTCTATACCAGGCATTTAAGTGGTTTCAGTGCAGTGGTTACAGAGCACCTTACCACATATCCTGTAACTGGCACCAGGGTTATAGGGCATCTTACCATATAACCCATAGTACGGGGTAGGCTCTCCTCAGCCTATCCCACAGGACTCAGCTCTCTGAGTCCTAGTATTCTCCCCCTCCCCCACACAAGGGGGACAGAGTGCTGTAGGATGGGGACCTCAGCCTATGAGGGTCATAGAATCTTACCTCAGGTCACAAGGTCTCACCCTATCACATGAGCCCTAGGGCCATCACCAAAAACCTAAGTCTTTTACCTCCGGGATCCATTAATTTTATTCTCTTAGCGTCAAGTTGCAATGAGTAAACGCCACAAGCACCACCTCAGTTAGATACCAGGTGCATTTCTGCTTAACCCACTGTAGCTTGCAGTGCTTTGAGGAAGGCAAAAAACTCCCTGGTCCTCCGTCAATTGGCCCATGGTAGAGAAATTCCTTCCTGACTCCCTAAACAGTTGATTGGCTAGATCCTGCAGCATCTGTCAGGATGTGTTCCCATTCCTGGTTCAGGTGGGTAGGGTGGGCTGCTGAAACAGAACTGAAAGAAGCTCCACATGGCCCTTGTGCTGGGCTAAATCTGGTCGCTGGGACGTGCTGGCCAATCAGCACCCCTCTCCCTCAGCTGATGAATGGGTGCCAGAGACTCCCAGGGGGAGGAGCTATCTATTGTTCCCTGGTGAGTGTCTCCCTTCCTTGCTGCTGAGACTGTTCACCTTTCACTGCCGGCCCCATCAATTTCCCCCACCTATTGATGTATATGGGTGGCATTTTCCTGAATTTAGCTTTTGATGTAGGTCTTTTGTATGAACATTTTTCTGTATGAAAAGAGAATAAAATATCACACAAATCTGAGGTTTCTATGGATTTGCCACAAATTCACCAGGCCATATGAAAACATAAGGATAAAGATATATAAAAATTGCATTGAATTGGATATCATTCTGAATTTCTCATATGGAGGCTTTTCACAGGGTGTTTGTTTAAATAACTATTGCAATACTTGAGGATTCCTGAATAGGACCTTACCTTAGATCTTAGTCCATCCCGTGCTTTGCTGCACATTGGGCTACCCCCATTTCCCATCCTTGCCTGTCAACTGCCCTTCTCTCCGAATCTTCCCATTTCATGGTGAGGTGCTTGATGTCATTCAGAACTGTTTGTTTCCATGTTTCCATGTTTGCAGTATTCCTCTCGTATTGTAGGCAGTCAGCTAAGACATATTGGGCCATTTTCTGCCCTCAGTTATACCCACTAAAATCAGTGGGGTTGCACAGGTGTAAATGGGAGCGGGGTTTGGACTAGAGAGCTGCAGGCGCAATTTACTTTTTATAATTTTCTCTGTTCTCAAACAAAGTTGGGTTTTTTAAGTTGAAGTTGTGCTAAAAGACTTTTAAGGGAAAATGCCATTTCAGTGCTAATGTCTGGCCTCTAATAGACTTGATTGTGCTTTCTAATAGAGATGTACAGTAATGAAATACATAGATTGAAGTTGTGAAGCTATTTTTCTTGAAAATCCACCCCAAATCTGTGGCCTTTTACATTAAATTTTAATCACTCTTGAATTTTGAAATCTCAGCATAGAACTGTTGATATGGGTCTCTTTTGATGAATTATAAAGGTAAACTTTAATGAACAGTGAATAGGATCACCTTTACTACTTGGGGTAATAGAATAAAAAAGCAAACAAACACATTTTTCTTACTGCCACATGCCTCTCCTTAATAAGTTTTGTCTTTTCTGCAGAAATAGATGCTGTATAAAGTCTCATTAAATTAGCTGACTGATGGAATAAATACACAGCCTATGGCTCTCCAGTCCATAGTAAACTAAGCAAGGGTCTTGATATCTTAAGAGTTCTGCTTATTTACACATGCCTTGGACTCTTCTCACAGATATGTAAATTATTCTGGTTAAAACTAAATGCTAAAGTCTACACCATTAGTCTTCCACTTCATGATCTCCACATGGGGCTGTTAGAGGGATAATGTACCATACAATACACGGTTTACTTTTAATTAATAGAAAAAAAAATGTGAAATGAATATTAAATGTAGCTTAATGTGAAAGAAAGCTCAAAGCAGTATGGTTGTTTATTTTTTTATTTTTTTTAAAATATTCAGCTCTGCTTCAGCATTTGAAACTAAAAAATGCAGCAGCAAACTAGAAATTTCACTAAAGAATTGGAAAAGAATGAGAAACAGGTGAAGGCACTGGTAAAATAAGGTCAGTTTTATCCTGTTTGACAGGAAGGGGGGATACCTGTGTAGTGGGTACATGGGGAGTTCTGTTGATAGCCCCGATGAATACTAAAAGGAGTTATGATCATAAGTCCCTGGGCACCCTGCTGAAATTGTACCCCACCACGTAATGCATGAATTGAAGAATCTGGTATTAAATCTTAATATAAAAAACTCATCAAATAGAAGCATTTAATTAAAACACAAGATCTGTTTGTCTGCACAATAATTCAATGTGTCAAAATTAATGCCTCTGTTTTTAATAAATAGAATTACCAATTCACAAACAGTTTATCACACTGTTCTCAACAACAGAATGGAATTTTAATTATATACCATTATTTATTGCAATGAAATGAGCATGTTTCATAATATTTGCCAACAGTACAAGTTAGGATTTAAAAAGAAAAGCTCCATTAAATAATGATTTTCTCCAGTGGCATTCCCCTTGTGTCATTTGGTTCACCTAGGATAAGGTAAGAATCTCAGAATAAGACAAAGAATATGAACAACTCTGTAGAGGCTTTAGGAGATAACAAAGTGCTCACTGAAGGCACTTATTTGTAAGATTAAAGGGTTTGAACTAAAGCCTGAAATTAGTAACTTTTCATCTCCCTTTACCAAGACAAGCCAGTGTTTTGTAATAAAATAAAGAACTTGCATTTTAAAATGCCTTCAGCAGGCAGAGTGTGAAACTAAATGCTACTCATTTTTAAATTATTCATACATTCTTAATTGTGATGTTATCCTTATAAATGATAGCAATGGTACTGTTTAAAGCCTAAAAACCAGCAAGCACCTGCCAGCAAAACAGGTTCATTTAATGCACGGCAGCTGAATCTTTAAATCAGGAGGTAGATGAGAAGGCTCTGCTGGCAGAAATACAGTCAGACACTTGAATTTTACAGTGGGAGATTAGGGGACCTGATGATATTGCTAGATGTGAATGGGAAGGGAAATTCCAGTCCTCAATCCCAGCCTTACACGCCAGACACAAAAAAAAGCCTGTAAAATTCTATCAAACTTACCTAACTTGGAAGCAGTTGAACTATAAAGAAATAATGTCTATCTTTGTTTGGAGGATGCCTTTATTTGTTAATAACTCTTGTTAAGTAGTCACCCTTTACCATGAAAGCTGCAGGGGAAAGTGATGTAGGAAAATCATAGAATCATAGGACTGGAAGGGACCTTGAGAAGTCATCTAGTCTAGTCCCCTGCACTCCTCGCAGGACTAAATATTATCTAGCCCAGTGTTTCCCAAATATTCAGCTCTGTGTTTCCCGTCACTTCCAGCAGCTCCCATTGCCCTGGAGCAGCTAACTGCGGCCAGTGGGAGCCGCGATCGGCATAATTTGCGGACGGGGCAGGTAAACAAACCGGCCCGGCCCACCAGGGGCTTTCCCTACACAAGCGGCGTCCCAAGTTTGGGAAACACTGATCTAGACCATTCCTGATAGGTGTTTGTCTAATCTGCTCTTAAAAATCTCCAATGACGGAGATTCTACAACCTCCCTAGGGAATTTATTCCAGTGCTTAGCCACCCCAACAGATAGGAAGTTTTTCCTAATGTCCAGCCTAAATCCCAAATGTCTTCTAATCAAAGATCCATGTTCTGCTCTCAGTTACACCAGTATAAACCTCAGACTATCAGCATTGTAACTGATAGCACAATTTGGTCCATGTTGTGTTTTCCTCCTCGGTTGTAGGACAACAAATGTGAGAACTCTGATAGAATGCCCTATCCCATAGAATCCTTTCCCCGTGCACATTTTCCTATCTGGGGTTCCCAAATCTTTCTCTTTACTTTTGTCATCAAGAAAAGACGTTTTTGTAATTACTTGAACTCCATTTTAACCCATTTACTGTAGTGCTGGATGCTGCATGAGTTTATCTAATAAATAAATGAATTTTTGAACAATTTTAAAAGAGAGGCACGTTTTGTGTTTTTTAAAAGATTTTCATTATGACTAATTCTTTAGATTTGATATCTCTGGATCATGTTACTACTCTTCCTTTTACTGACCTTTACAGAAAAGAGGCATATTGCCTTAGTTATCTTCTCCAAATAGAAGAGGCTACTCTCCCTGCCCATGAGAATGGCTTACCATTTTGAAGCTTTGGTTCATTGGAATCTAGGTCAAAGGACTGTTTCTAAGTGGTGGAGGAAATATCCTTTCCTTTGCAAAGTAAAATCCAGGAGGATGATATATGACGATTAATCATAGATCACCAGATGTGTTTTGGTGCTTTACAGATGTGTATGTGCATTATAAAAGACCCTACCCAATGGACCTCATAGTCTAACATAAGCAGTTACTGTCACTATTTCTTAACCTTATCAAAGCTCCAAAATATTTCACTGAGATATCAATGCCTGTCAATAAAGTTGCTGTGTTTTCTTGTTGGAAGGGCAGAACTATAACAACTGGAAGTTCCTTCCTGCCTTCTTTGCGCCCTTTTAGAGTTCCTACATTTGTTTAGCTAAATCTGTGTATGTGAGACTCCAAGTTACTACTTCTCCTTGAGATAACTGCCACAGATTTTCATGGAGCAGCTAAATGACCCTCATAGAGGCAAATGTAGATGGCAACTGTGAGAAACATGAGGAAGTATCTGTTCTGTAAAGCTTTGTCTGAATGACGATAGATAAAATATTATTTTTCCATGGAACATCTGTAAATTGTTTATAGTTCTATAATTCCTTCTAAAAAGATACTGTCAGTTTAAAACTTTTTTGTTTTAAATAGAAATTCTTTATTAAAATGGAAAAAAATTAAAAATCTAATTTTTAAAAATTACACCGTTTGTTTACATCCTGCATTTCATTCAGCTTTAACCAAGGAAAATAGATAAATCAGTTTCACTTTGGTTTTACTTTGACTCCCATGAAATAGAACAAGGCTGCCTAGAGGAAGATGAGCTGATGAAATGTGGGTTGGGTTTCTGGTTGCGCTGCTGGCTTACTAACTCACCTTAGGCAAGCCATAAAATATGCCTCTGTTTCTTCATTGGTAAAAAGGGAATAATGAGGTTCACCCACCTTTGTAAAGTGTATTGAATTCTGTGGAAGAGAAACTCTGTGCTTATTATTAATGTTTAAAATCCAACTATAAAGCTGTTCTTATAAAAACAAATTTAAATTAATGAAACAATTCTTTAGATGTTGGATTTTGTGAAAACCTGTTTACTGTGGTGATAGGTGCTTTAGGAAAGCCTGCTTGTTCTGTTTTACAAAACATGCATTTTAGGCCTGAATTGAGCTGATACTGTCCTTTTAGTAAAACAGGACTCCATCTGCTAGCAAATAATTTTACTGGATGCTCATATGACACCTCCAATTTCCCAGGAGGCTTTCAGGAATGGGCGCCAGAGGGTGGTGTGTGCTTTATGGGAAATTTTGAGTGCTTTCATCTGCCACTGAAGTTAACACAAGTTGAAGATCAACAGCTCTGAGGATTTGGCCCTTTTACAGTAAGATGAGTGTATATATAAGACTATGCTGTAGTGTGGATACAAAAATATACCTGCTTCCTGGATAGGGTGCCCAGATAGCAAGTGTGAAAAATCAGGACAGAGGAGGGGGGGTAATAGGCACCTATATAAGACAAAGCCCCAAATATTGGGACTGTCCCTATAAAATCAGGACATCTGGTCACCGTATTCCTGGGATAATCATGATGGCATGCATGTCTGTCTTTTTCCTCTTCCACTGCATCCAAATTCCAGTCAGAATTGTATCTATAATTTTTAAAATTTCATTTTCAATTTAAAAAATGATCTAGAGAGAGGCCCTGTCTGCTAAAATTTGATCTGGATCCTGATCTGTATTACTAACCCTACAAAATTTATCAGGCTGGGCCTTGGGTTTCGGTTTGAGCCCATGTCTGAAATAAACAGACCAACCCCCAAAGTGACAAGGACAGAAGAAGGGGTTGTGTTGTGTTCTGGATTAATATATAGAATGTCACTTCTGGAAATTTAAATTCACAGGGTCATACTTGACAATGAATAGGATGGTCTTCCTAGGGTGACCAGGTATCCACTTTTCGACGAGAACACCCTGTCGAAAAGGGACCCTGGTGGCTCCGGTCAGCACCACCGACTGGGCCATTAAAGGTCCAGTCGGCAGTGCTGTGGTGCTAAGACAGGCTAGTGTTTACCTGTCCTGGCACTGCACTGCACCCTGGAAGCGGCCAGCAGGTCCAGCTCCTAGGCAGGTGGACCACGGGGA